>NC_053394.1:250654706-250954706 GCF_905171765.1 Bufo bufo
GAGCATTATTTTGTTGACGTATGGACTTGCTTCACAGAAGGTGGAAACAAAAGGTATTCTCTGAGAATACTCACGTTGAGTGCCTTGAAACAATTCACTTCTCTCTTTTAGATTACTACGTTTGCGTTGTTGCTGCAGTATAGAAGCAGGGTATTGTCTTTGTCTAAAGCTTTGTGTCATGGTCTCCAAAGTGGCATCGAGCACTGAGGTATCACTAACTATACGTTTAGCCCTGATAAACTGGCTGTAAGGTAATGACCGCACCATCATCCGAGGATGAGCGCTGTCAAACCTCAGGATGGTATTGCGGTCAGTGGGTTTAGTATAAACCTCTGTACTTAATGCCCCTCTAGTGCTGCGTATGCTCACATCCAAAAAATGTAGCATGTTGGTAGAAAATTCCAAGGTAAATTGTATGTCTGGAATCAGGCTATTTAAATAATTGTGAAACAAATGTAACTCAGAGGCAGTACCCGTCCAAATAACAAAAATATCATCTATGTATCTCCACCACCTCAGCACATGGCTGAAGTGGTGGGACACATAGACATGCTGTTCCTCCAAATGGGAGACGACCATGTTGGCGTAAGTGGGGGCCACATTCGTCCCCATGGCCGTCACTCTGATTTGCATATAATAGTCATCCCCAAAAAGGAAGTAGTTATTATATAAAATCATGCGCAATAGAGCCAGAAAAAAAGTACGTGCCTCAATGGTGTAATCAGATTTAGCTAATGCGAATTCCACAACTGCCATCCCTATATCATGCTGTATAGAAGTATACAGACTGACGATGTCGAAGGAGGCCAAGATGGCGTCCTCCGGCATCGTCACGTCTGCTAACCTAGACAAAAAGTCAGTGGTGTCACTCAAATAGGATTTTGAGTTAACCACATATGTCTGCAAAATCTTATCTAAAAAGATGGAAGCATTACTAAGTAAAGAGCCACGGCCAGAAACAATAGGTCGGCCGGGCGGGCACTGTAAATTTTTTATGTTCGATCTGTAAAAACTCACTTAGTTGCTCATCAATGAGGCCGATTTGTGCGTAGGTGTTAACTAGTGACTTAAATTCACGTGGTATGTCAAATCTGGGATCCCTTTGGAGTTTTACATAAACTGCAGAGTCAGATTACTGGCGGACTGCCTCTGTCAAATACATAGCAGTATCCATGACCACTACCGCACCACCCTTGTCAGCAGACTTGATGGTGAGGGAGTGGTCATGGATTAACTGTTCAAGTGCCTGTAATTCCTGTTTGGAAATGTTAGGGTGCTGGATGTGATCCAAGAGTCCAGAATGTTTGAGCTCCTGTATGTCACCCAGCACCGCATCTGAAAACACGTCAAACGCCTTGGAAGATATTTGGGGGGAAAAATCCCTCTTGACCCTCAATCCCCAATCAGATAAACGTAATTCATGCATAGGTTGAGTAATAACACTGTGTACATCCTGAAAATGGATTTTTAGTTTAATTAATCTAAAGAAATACAATAAATCGGCTTCCAACTCATACCAATTGATACCACTTGCCGGACAAAAACTCAGACCCTTTTCAAGTAGCTGTATTTGTACCGGTGTCAATATGTGAGAAGATATATTTACCACCGTCTGTTCAGTCAGGTATTGGTCTTTCTCAACATCTTTTGGCTCCTTGTTTTTACGGTATCGATTTCTGTGTCGACCGCCTCTTCTTGTGGCTTTTTTCCATGAACTGATAGAGGCCCTAAAAAAGTAGCTGAATTGCCAGTGTTGGAATCATCCCGCTTTTTTGTTTTTTTCTGACTCTGGTTTGGATTTGTTCGATTGCTTTCGTTCCAATTATAGACGTGACCCGTAGTATAGTCCATTGTGTCCCTTTGCCATTTTCCTCGCTTGGTTTCTTGAATATCGCTCTTGAGTTTGTTCAGATGGGGTTGAAACTTGTTATAGTAATCGTCAAAGTCCTGTGGGGACAAGATGGCCCTTAATGCGGCCTCATCTTCGGTCTTGTTGGCTGCTGTAGAGAATAAATCTTTGCGCATGAATTCAATGTTAAGCAGCATTAAATCCAGGGAGTATTTATTAGAAATTTGTTCGTATTTAGAGCGAAATTCTAGATCATTGGAATACATGGAGGATCTTGGTTGTACACGCATCCCCCTAGGTATACGGTTGGTTTTAACATATTCCACTAAAGTGGTGGAATGTAATTCCAAAGTAAGACATTTTCTAGAATCACGCTCGTACCTCTTTTTGATGTCAAGCAGCGAAGGAACCGAAAGAAAGTCCACATTGCCTCCGCATGCTCCCACGATTCTGTCCCTGTCGGCTTCTGTGTATGAAAAAGTGGCCGGTGAAGGCTGATTTAACAGCGGATCCATGAGCAACTAAGTGAGTTTTTACAGATCGAACATCCTGTCACCCCTTTATTTTATTTATTGCCTAAAATCCATAAAAATTTACAGTGCCCGCCCGGCCGACCTATTGTTTCTGGCCGTGGCTCTTTACTTAGTAATGCTTCCATCTTTTTAGATAAGATTTTGCAGACATATGTGGTTAACTCAAAATCCTATTTGAGTGACACCACTGACTTTTTGTCTAGGTTAGCAGACGTGACGATGCCGGAGGACGCCATCTTGGCCTCCTTCGACATCGTCAGTCTGTATACTTCTATACAGCATGATATAGGGATGGCAGTTGTGGAATCCGCATTAGCTAAATCTGATTACACCATTGAGGCACGTACTTTTTTTCTGGCTCTATTGCGCATGATTTTATATAATAACTACTTCCTTTTTGGGGATGACTATTATATGCAAATCAGAGGGACGGCCATGGGGACGAATGTGGCCCCCACTTACGCCAACATGGTCGTCTCCCATTTGGAGGAACAGCATGTCTATGTGTCCCACCACTTCAGCCATGTGCTGAGGTGGTGGAGATACATAGATGATATTTTTGTTATTTGGACGGGTACTGCCTCTGAGTTACATTTGTTTCACAATTATTTAAATAGCCTGATTCCAGACATACAATTTACCTTGGAATTTTCTACCAACATGCTACATTTTTTGGATGTGAACGTACGCAGCACTAGAGGGGCATTGAGTACAGAGGTTTATACTAAACCCACTGACCGCAATACCATCCTGAGGTTTGACAGCGCTCATCCTCGGATGATGGTGCGGTCATTACCTTACAGCCAGTTTATCAGGGCTAAACGTATAGTCAGTGATACCTCAGTGCTCGATGCCACTTTGGAGACCATGACACAAAGCTTTAGACAAAGACAATACCCTGCTTCTATACTGCAGCAACAACGCAAATGTAGTAATCTAAAAGAGAGAAGTGAATTGTTTCAAGGCACTCAACGTGAGTATTCTCAGAGAATACCTTTTGTTTCCACCTTCTGTGAAGCAAGTCCATACGTCAACAAAATAATTAACAAACACTGGTCAATTCTCAAAACTGAGCATAAAAACATCCCTGAATTCTGCAACAGACCACTCACTTCTTACAAGAGAGCTCGTAACATAAAAGACAGATTAGTCAAAAATGATATAGGCTCACAAAAAAGTACACGCCAACTACTTCTGGCCCCCCAAAAAACTGGTAGTTACCCGTGCCTTCACTGTGTAAACTGCAAATACATGGTGAAGGGACGGGAATTTATCCATCCACAAACTGGGATCTCTTACCCCCTCAGATTTTACTTGACTTGTGACTCTTGTTTTGTGATTTATGTTTTATGGTGCCCCTGTAAATTATTATACGTGGGTGAAACCACATGTGACTTCAAGTCCCGGTTCAATCAACATCGATTTTCCATACGGAAAAAACGTAAAGACCTGCCTGTTTCACACCACTTCGCAGCCATGGATCATGCCGAAGGAGATCTCAAGTTTATGATCCTTGATCATGTTCCGTTACCGCGGACTGGTGGTGACCGTATTAAAATGCTCAAGAAACGCGAGTCCGAATGGATTTTTAAGCTACAAACCATTCGTCCGATGGGCTTGAATGTAGAATACAGGCCATGGCTTTTCATATGATTCCCTTTGGCTTTGTCCCTACCGGTATATGTGTTGAAAAAATTGTTTTCTCATTTTTAATGAATATATTTGGATAATATATTTCTTTTATTGTTTCACTTTTTAGGACCTGTTGCTGGATGGGCTTTGCTCAGCGGGAGGCGTGATGCTTACTTTAAACATGTGCGGCTTATCCCTGGATCACTGCTTACCATACTGTTTACTACTGCTACATTTACTACTGTTACTTGTATACTTAGAAGGTTACTGTGCAGGGTTCCCACCCGATAAGGGGTTAACTGTGACGAGCATAGTGGGAGGGCGATGGCTGCCGCTGTTTCGCCCTCCCCCTTTTCTGTGCACGTAGATGCCGGACGACAGCGCATCGCAAGATGGCATGTCGCCCGACCACATACCCTGGGTGTTCTATCCGTGTATTGTCACAGAATTTTCTGTTTTGATGCTGGTTTTTACCTTACTTACGGCATCGATATGTTATGTTGCCGTGTCACGTGACGTTTCACTGGGTGATCACGTGTTTACTCACAGTGACGTGACAGACATGCGCAGTTGCAGTTCCGGGACGCCGCTTCCATGCGCGCGCATCACGCAACAGTTCATCCTCCCACCATCGAGCACGCCCAACTCCATGCTCGCTCCTGTTAACTTCACATATTCACAGGTGATTACGATTCACTATTAATTGTCACTTCTGTATTTTTACTGTATTATTGACCAATATGTATACCTGGAAGCCTCTTATATGCCGATCATGGCTTTGATTTTAGCTATCTTCCGGGCCTGTCACATTTGTATTCTTCTGATATTTATTATATATTTTGTATTTTGTATATTTTATTGATTGTCACTTGTTTATGTTAATTGACCACGACTGCATAAAATGCTCACAGTCTCCACAATGCTGTATTGCTTGAAAATGGTCCCAGTAAGCGGACCGAAACGTCGCACAGGTGAATAAAGGGTCCCACTTTCTTCACCAAACGGACGTGCTGCGGTGTCTTTCTTTATTCTACATTGTACACCTTGGTAAGGTGTTTTTCGCCGCTGGCACCCATACTTGACTACCAGGAGTGCTGCCTTGATTTCTTTTCCTATATATATATATATATATATATATATATATATATATATATATATAAATAATATTTATCTGTATTAACTCCCAAAGATGCCCAAGATACCTACTACGATAAATGATGGCCTCCAACCTTCGCTGTCGACATCAGATATTTACAAGACATACCCATCACAGGTATATATATATATATATATATATATATATATATATATATACTGCTCAAAAAAATAAAGGGAACACTTAAACAACACAATGTAACTCCAAGTCAATCACACTTCTGTGAAATCAAACTGTCCACTTAGGAAGCAACAATGAGCGACAATCAATTTCACATGCTGTTGTGCAAATGGGATAGACAACAGGTGGAAATTATAGGCAATTAGCAAGACACCCCCAATAAAGGAGTGGTTCTGCAGGTGGTGACTACAGACCACTTCTCAGTTCCTATGCTTCCTGGCTGATGTTTTGGTCACTTTTGAATGCTGGTGGTGCTTTCACTCTAGTGGTAGCATGAGACAGAGTCTACAACCCACACAAGTGGCTCAGGTAGTGCAGCTTATCCAGGATGGCACATCAATGCGAGCTGTGGCAAGAAGGTTTGCTGTGTCTGTCAGCGTAGTGTCCAGAGCATGGAGGCGCTACCAGGAGACAGGCCAGTACATCAGGAGACGTGGAGGAGGCCGTAGGAGGGCAACAACCCAGCAGCGTGACCGCTACCTCCGCCTTTGTGCAAGGAGGAACAGGAGGAGCACTGCCAGAGCCCTGCAAAATGACCTCCAGCAGGCCACAAATGTGCACGTGTCTGCTCAAACAGTCAGAAACAGACTCCATGAGGGTGATATGAGGGCCCGACGTCCACAGGTGGGGGTTGTGCTTACAGCCCAACACCGTGCAGGACGTTTGGCATTTGCCAGAGAACACCAAGATTGGCAAATTCGCCACTGGCGCCCTGTGCTCTTCACAGATGAAAGCAGGTTCACACTGAGCACATGTGACAGACGTGACAGAGTCTTAAGACGCCATGGAGAACGTTCTGTTGCCTGCAACATACTCCAGCATGACAGGTTTGGCATTGGGTCAGTAATGGTGTGGGGTGGCATTTCTTTGGAGGGCCGCACAGCCCACCATGTGCTCGCCAGAGGTAGCCTGACTGCCATTAGGTACCGAGATGAGTTCCTCAGACCCCTTGTGAGACCATATGCTGGTGCGGTTGGCGCTGGGTTCCTCCTAATGCACGACAATGCTAGACATCATGTGGCTGGAGTGTGTCAGCAGTTCCTGCAAGACGAAGGCATTGATGCTATGGACTGGCCCGCCCGTTCCCCAGACCTGAATCCAATTGAGCACATCTGGGAAATCATGTCTCGCTCTATCCACCAAAGTCACGTTGCACCACAGACTGTCCAGGAGTTGGCAGATGCTTTAGTCCAGGTCTGGGAGGAGATCCCTCAGGAGACCGTCCGCCACCTCATCAGGAGCATGCACAGGCGTTGTAGGGAGGTCATACAGGCACGTGGAGGCCACACACACTACTGAGCCTCATTTTGACTTGTTTTAAGGACATTACATCAAAGTTGGATCAGCCTGTAGTGTGTTTTTCCACTTTAATTTTGAGTGTGACTCCAAATCCAGACCTCCATGGGTTGAAAAATTTGATTTCCATTTTTTTATTTTTGTGTGATTTTGTTGTCAGCACATTCAACTATGTAAAGAACAAAGTATTTCAGAAGAATATTTAATTAATTCAGATCTAGGATGTGTTATTTTTGTGTTCCCTTTATTTTTTTGAGCAGTGTATATATATAGTACCTATCTGTATTATCCTTCAAAGATCCCCAAGATACCCACTATTATAAACCCCAGCCCTCATTGTCAGTATCACACTGTTGGGAAACATAAGGTAGGGATCCCGTCTACCCCTCCACAACAGCGAGCGCGCAGGGACTGTGATTCCCTTAGACTCACAGCATGTCATAAGTCGCTGCCTCCTCTCTCTCCTTTTGCTTTTCTATATACTAGTCACAGAGTGGTGAGGGTGGGAATCGTATGAAGAATCGTATGCGTCGTCAACAAAGTGGCCCTGTCACAAAGTGGTAAGGGTGGAAATCGCATGAGTCATCAACACAGTGGCCCAGTCACAGAGTGGTACAGATGGGAATCGTATGAGGAATCGCATGAGTCGTCAACACTGTGGCTCAGTCAAAGAGTGGTGAGGGTGGGGATCGCATGAGGAATTGCATGAGTTGTCAACATACAGACACAGTCACAGACTGGTGAGGGTGGGAATCGCATGAATCGTCAACATAGTGGCCCAGTCACAGAGTGGTGAGGGTAGGAATCGCATGAGGAATCGCATGAGTCATCAACACAGTGGCCTAGTCACAGAGTGGTGAGGGTGGGGATCGCATGAGAAGTCACATGAGGAGTCAACACAGTGGCCCAGTCACAGAGAGGTGAGGGTGGGAATCATATGAGGAATTGCATGCATCGTTAACACAGTGGCCCAGTCACAGAGAGGTGAGGGTGGGAATTATATGAGGGATTGCATGCGTCGTCAACACAGTGGTTCAGTCAAAGAGTTGTAAGGGTGGGAATCGCATGATGAATCGCATGAGTCGTCAACACAGTGGCCCAATCTCAGAGTGCTGAGGGTGGGAATCGCATGAGTCGTCGACACATTGGCCTAGTCACAAAGTGGTAAGGGCGGAACTCTTATTAGAATGTGCCAAATTTGGAGACCCAGAAGTTGCAGGGGCTGACCCCTGTCAGTCAGTTTGTGTAGGCGTGTGCACATTTACTGCGCCACCATGTCGCACGTCCCCGTGATGTTCACGATCCAATTTGATATCTTCTCTATAAACTTTCTATGCTCTTTTCTGAGCCTACCATGTTGCTCACGGTTATCGGTGAATCAGGGTTCCAGGCCAGAGAGGGAGCGTGAGAAAGAGAGACCACATATAAGGGAGGATTCATTTTTAAGAATTTCTTAAATTTTATTCCCTGTCAACTATGCAAAGCAGGGGTTTCTATCTGGCAAAATTAGAAAAATGTCACCTGACAATGTAACAGACGATTTTTTTTTAATTTATGTTCCTGTCATCTATGTAGAGGTGCCACAGTGACATCCACCATTCATTTCGATATCTTCTCTATCAACTTTCGATGTTCTTTTCTGAGCCTACCATGTTGATCACGCTTATTGGCGAATCAGGGTTCCACGCCAGAGAGGGAGCGTGAGAAAGTGAGACCTCATCCAAGGGAGGTCAATGGCTGCAATGGGATGAAGCGGAAATGTGGGAAAAGCTATTGAGGCGCAAATGTGGGACAAATTACTGAAGCACAAATGTGGGAGAAGCTATTGAGGCGCAAATGTGGGACAAATTACTGAAGCGCAAATGTGGGAAAAGTCATTGAGGCGCAAATGTGTGACAAATTACTGAAGCGAAAATGTGGGAAAAGTTATTGAGGTGCAAATGTGTGACAAATTACTGAAGCACAAATGTGGGAAAAGTTATTGAGGCGCAAATGTGGGACAAATTACTGAAGAGCAAATGTGGGAAAAGTTATTGAAACGCAAATGTGGTACAACTTGTTAAAGTTTAAGCATTGAATGAAAGGAGGTGGCGCGCATCAATTAAAGAAGAATTTCTGAAATTTTATTCCCTGTCACCTATGCAGAGCAGGGGTTTATTCACTTCCAAAATTGTAAAATGTCAACCGAAGAATGTAACAGAAATATTAGATAAATTTATTAACCTGTCTACTTGGT
This sequence comes from Bufo bufo, assembly GCF_905171765.1. NCBI lineage: Eukaryota > Metazoa > Chordata > Amphibia > Anura > Bufonidae > Bufo > Bufo bufo. Next base: position 250,663,589 of record NC_053394.1, read on the forward strand.
CTATGACATTAAAAAATTGTTTATTGTCACCCGAAAATGTAAAAGAAAAATTTATGAAATTTATTAATGAATTTATTAATGAATTTCACCAAAAAATGTAACTGACAATTTTATTTTTATTTTTACCTGTCTACTAGGTATAGCACTGGTACTTCACACCCAACATTTTTTGAATTTCAACCGAAAATGTAACTGACAATTTTTATAATTTTTTTTTTTTGCCGGTCTAATAGTTATAGCAGTGGTACATCACACCCAAAAATTTATGAATTTAACCCGAAAATGGAACTGACATGTTTTTTTTTTTTTTTTTATCTGTCTACTAGGTATAGCAGTGGTACATCACTCACATTTCTAAATTTCACCCAAAAATGTAACAGACAAAGTGGTGAAATGACATAAAATAAAATACGTACAAATAAATAAAAAATGTGATTAATGAGGTGGAGTTCCATATGGAGTAGGAGTAGGAGTTTGATGAGGCGGTGGACGTAGCGGTGTAGGTGGAAGAGGCGGTGGAGTAGTACGAGGTAGCCAACACTTGTTTTGGTTTTAATATTATTATTTTTTTATTAGGGTACACTCCAAAAGAGTGTGAAATATCCAAAATACAAGAATGAGCAATTGCGCTGCAGTATAACAATGGCTGGTTAGTGCCGGTATACATGTCTATTCTGCACAAGGTACGGACAAGTCCTGGGGGATCCACGCCTGGTTCATTTTAATAAACGTGAGCTTGTCCAAATTGGCTGTGGACAGGCGGCTGTGATTGTCTGTGATGACGCCCCCTGCCGTGCTAACCACACGTTCAGATAAAACACTAGCTGCAGGGTAGGCCAGCACCTCCAAGGCGTAAAGGGCAAGCTCAAGCCATGTGCCCAATTTGGAGACCCAGAAGTTCAAGGGGGCAGACCCGTCATTCAGTATGTGTAGGTGTGTGCACACATACTGCTCCACCATGTTGGTGAAATGCTGCCTCCTGCTAAGACGTTCCATATCAGCTGATGGTGCTGGTTGTTGTGGCGTGCTGACAAAGCTTTTCCACATTTTGGCCATGCTAGCCCTGCCATCTGAGGTCCTGGCGGTGCCCCAGCTGCGTTGGCGACCTCTTCCTCTTTCTCTGCCTTCGCCTTGTGCTTCCACTGTGCCCCCGCTGTCAGGTGGGAATGACACCAGCAGCGCGTCTACCATCGTGCGCTTGTACTCGCGCATCTTACGATCACGCTCCAGTGACGGAATTAAGGACGGTACGTTGTGCTTGTAACGGGGATCCAGCAGCGTGGCCACCCAGTAATCAGCACAAGCTAGAATATGGGCAACTCGGCGGTCGTTGCGGAGACACTGCAGCATGTAATCGCTCATGTGTGCCAGGCTGCCCAGAGGCAACGAAAAGCTGTCCTCTGTGGGAGGTGTATCGTCCGTGTCCTCTGCATCCCCCCAGCCACGCACCAGTGATGGCATGAGCTAGTCTGGGTGCCACCCTGCTGTGAACATGGTTCCTCCTCCTCCATCTCCTCATCCTCCACCTCGTCATCCTACAGAACTGTGCCCTGCCTGGACAATTGTGTACCTGGCGTTTGTGGGTGCAGGAACCCACCCTCGGAGCCACTTGTGAATGACTGCCTGTAAACCCTACAAAATGATCCCTCTTACTCCTCCTCTTCCTTTTGTGCCACATCCTCTTCCATCATCGCCAGCAGCGTTTTTTCAAGGAGGCATAGAAGTGGGATAGTTACGCTGAGAATGGCGTTATCGGCACTGGCCATGTTGGTGGAGTACGCGAAACAGCGCAACAAGGAACACAGGTCTCGCATGGAGGCCCAGTCATTGGTGGTAAGGTGGTGCTTTTCCGTCGAGCAACTCACTCGTGTGTGCTGCAGCTGAAACTCCACTATTGCCTGCTGTTGCTCGCACAGTCTGGCCAGCATTTGCAAGGTGGAGTTCCACCTTGTAGGCACGTCGCATATGAGGCGGTGAGCGGGAAGGCCGAAGTTACGCTGCAGTGCTGACAGGCGAGCAGAAGCAGGGTGAGAACGCCGAAAGCACAGACTTTATGTAGCAGCTCTGACATATCGGGGTAATTTTTAAGGAATCTCTGCACCACCAAATTCAGCACATGCGCCAGGCAAGGGACGTGCGTCAAACCGGCTGCTACGAAATTTTGCCAATTATCGCACACCACCAGGCCGGGCTTGAGGCTCACTGGCACCAACCACTCATCGGTCTGTTGTTCAAGGCTGTCCACAGCTCCTGCGCGGTGTGGGGTTTGTCCCCCAAACAGATAAGTTTTAAAACTGCCTGCTTTCGTTTACCCCTGGCTGTGCTGAAGTTGGTGGTGAAGGTGTTACTCTGACCAGATGAGGAGCCGGTAGAGGATGAGGAAGCGGAGTAGGAGGAGGAAGCAACAGAAGGCAAACTGAAGTGCCCTGCAATCCTCGGTGATGGAAGGACATGCGCCAAACTGCTATTCGCCTCAGGCCCAGCCGCCACTGCATTTACCCAGTGTGCTGTTATGGAGATATAACGTCCCTGACCGTGCTTACTGGTACACGTATCCGTAGTGAGGTGCACCTTGCCACAGATGGCGTTGCGCAGTGCACACCTGATTTTTTCCCCCACTTGGTTGTGCAGGGAAGAGATGGACAGCCACCGCCATAAGGCTTTTAAAACTCTCCGTCTCCACCAGACGTAATGACAGCATTTCAAAGGCCAGTAATTTTTAAATGCTGGCATTCAGGGCCAGGGATCACGGGTGGGTAGGGGGGTACTTCCTCTTTTGCTCCAGTGTTTGGGAGATGGAGAGCTGAACGCTTCCGTGGGACATTGTGGAGATGCTTGGTGACCCAGATGGTGGTGTTGCTGGCAGATCCTCTGTTTGCAGGGTGGCAGATGGGAATGTCCCTCCAGAGGTGGATGAAGAGGCCGAGACTGCAGCAGAAGAGGAAGCAGGAGGAGCCAGAGACCTTTCTTGGTTTTTGAGGTGTCTACTCCACTGCAAATCGTGCTTTGCACTTAGATGCCTGGTCATGCAGGATGTCCTCAGGTTGAGAACGTTTATGCCTCACTTCAGGCTCTGATTTCACAGCGTGCAAGCTACTCGTGTCTTGTCATCAGCTCATTGTCTGAAGAACTGCCACGCCAGGGAACTCCTTGAAGCTGGCTTTGGTGTGCTCAGTCCCTTGCTGCAGTGGGCAGTAGCAGGCATAATGTCTAAGGGACGTCCACTCCGCTTTTGTACCCTGCTTCCTCTTCTGCCGTGCTGGTGGCTCTGTGCAACCACCACCTCTTCCTCCGAACTACACAGGTCACTCGCATGACCTTGATTCCATGTGCGGTCGAGGACCTCATCGTCCTCCACATCATCTTCCACCCAGTCTTCACCCCTGCCCTCATTGTCGAACTTCACACTTTTGAAAGCCCCAGCAGTTGGTACCTGTGTTTCGTCTTTATCCGAGACGTGCTGCGATGGTCCTCCCATGTACTCATCTTGAACATAAGTGGTTCGGAATCGCTGCACTCAATCACTTCCACTTCTGGGGCAGGGCTACATGGAAGGCCCTGGGAAACCCTGCTAACAGAGTCATCATAAAGCAGAAGAGACTGCTGCATGACTTGGGGCTCAGACTGCTTGGCTGATTTGCAAGGGAGTGAGGTGCTGCAGGTGCCAACTCTGATCTTTCAGCAGGAGTCTGGGTGGGAGACAATGTGACAGAACTGGAGGCACTGTCAGCAACCCAATCTACTATCAACTGTACTTGTTCTGGCCTCACCATTCGTAGAGCCGCATTGGGCCCGACCAAATACCGCTGCAGGTTCTGTCGTCTACTCGCACCTGAGGAAGCGGTTTCACTTGTGCATGTGGCTGGCACAGATCGACCATGTCCTCTCCCTGCAACAGGAGCTCCACCAGCAGCACCACAACCGGGGCCACAGCCCTTATTTGACGCTCTCCTCATATTTCTCAAATTTAGGATCTTGCCCTAAATGGGTGTTTTTTTAATAGCAGAATAGAACCACAGTATCTAAATGGTGTATATCACACGTACAGATGTAAACTAGGCCCCGCAATTTTTAGATTTTTGCCCAAAATGGGTGTTTTATTAATAGCAGACTAGAACCACAGTATGTAAAGGGTGTATCTCACACATACAGATGCAGACTAGGCCACAATTAAAGATTTTTGCCCAAAATGGGTGTTTTATTAATAGCATAATAGAACCACAGTATCTAAAGAGTGTATCTCACAATGACATATGCAGCAAAGGCTGCAAAATTATTATTTTTTCCCAAAATTAGTGTTTTTATAATAGCAGAATAGAACCTCAGTATGTAAAGGGTGTATCTCACACGTACAGATGCAGACTAGGCCGCAATTAAAGATTTTTGCCCAAAATGGGTGTTTTATTAATAGCAGAATAGAACCACAGTATGTAAAGGGTGTATCTCACAATGACATACGCAGCAAAGGCTGCAAAATTTCGTTTTTTGCCCAAAATAGGTGTATTTTTAATAGCAGAATAGAACCACAGTATGTAAAGGGTGTATCTCATACGTATAGATGCAGACTAGGCCGCAATTAAAGATTTTTGCCCAAAATAGGTGTTTTTCTAATAGTAGAATAGAACCATAGTATGTAAAGGGTGTATCTCACACGTACAGATGCAGACTAGGCCTCAATTAAAGATTTTTGCCCAAAATGGGTGTTTTTCTAATAGCAGAATAGAACCACAGTATTTAAAGGGTTTATCTCACACATACAGATGCAGACTAGGCCGCAATTAAAGATTTTCGCCCAAAATAGGTGTTTTTTTAATAGCAGAATAGAACCACAGTATGTAAAGGGTTTATCTCACACGTACAGATGCAGACTAGGCCTCAATTAAAGATTTTTGCCCAAAATGAGTGTTTTATTAATAGCAGAATAGAACCACAGTAGGTAAAGGGTGTATCTCACACGTACAGATGCAGACTAGGCCGCAATTAAATATTTTTGCCCAAAATAGGTGTTTTTTTCAGTATGTAAATGGTGTATCTCACAAAGAAAAATGCAGCAAAGGCTGCAATATTAATTATTTTGCCCAAAAAGGGTGTTTTTTTTTACTAACAGAATATGACAGCAGTATATAACGCTTGAATTTCATTCGTGTAGATGCAGCAAGGGCTGTAAAATTACGTTTTTTGCCCAAAATGGGTGTTTTTTTAATAACAGAATATGACAGCAGTATATAGCACTTGAATTTCACATGTGCAGATGCAGCAAGAGCTGTAAAATTGTGTATTGTGCACAAAAAGGGTGTTTTTTAAAACCCAGTAAATTATAGCTGTATTTCTAGCTTAAATTGCACACTGACTAATGTGGCAGAGGCCCAAAATGAAGGTTATTGCCAAAAATGGGTGTTTTTTCAAAGCCAGAAATTTATTGAAGCATTTCAAACTTGTTTTTAACAATCATAGATGCAGCAAGGGCTGCAATAATAAGTATTTTGCCCAAAAGGGTGTTTTTTTTTACTAATAGAATATGAGAGCTGTATATAACGATTGAATTTCACACGTGCAGATGCAGCAAGGGTTGTAAAATTGTGTATTTTGCCCAAAAAGGGTGTTTTTAAAAACCCAGAAAATTATAGCTGTATTTCTAGCTTAAATTGCACAATGACTAATGCTGCAAAGTCACCAGATGTAGGATATTGCCAAAAAAGGGAGTTTTTTTTAAACCAGATTATTATTGCATTAAATGGCCTAACTAACAGACGGATAAAAGTTATTTTTCTCTGTCCCTGGGCTCAGGGCAGGGTAAAAAAATTGTGCACTGCACTCACACAACTAAATCTATGTAGATCGCTGAGTTCAATTGGAGTTCTGAAAACAGATTCTGTCCTATTCTCTCCCTCACAGCAGCAGCATCCTCTCCCAACACTAAGCACAGCAGAGTGACGTGCAACGCTATGTGACTCCAGCTAATATAGAGGTTGGGTCACATGCTGCACTGGCCAATCACAGTAGGCATGGCTGTGATGGCTTCTAAGGTCACACAGTTAAACGCTAGTTTATTGGCTGCTCTGCAGCCTTTCAAAAAGCGCCAAGAAACTTTTACAGAAATGTTCGGGTCCGGGGTCCAAAAATCCTAAAGTTCGATACGAACCCGAACTTTACAGTTCGGGTTCGCTCAACCCTACTCTTAACCAGTATTTTGTGGAAGCAGGTGTATCGCACCCCTGAATCAGTATTTTGTGGAAACAGGTATATAGAACTCTTAATCAATATTTGTTGAAGCAGGTATATTGCACCCCTCAATCAATATTTTGTGGAAGCAGGTGTTTCGCAGGCCTCAATCAATATTTGGTGGAAGCAGGTATATCGCACCCCTCAATCAGTATTTTGTAGAAGCAGGTATATAAAACCCCTTAATCAATATTTGGTGAAAGCAGGTATATCGCACCCCTCAATTTGTGACAAATGCTATTGGAACTAATAATTCACTTTAATGGGTCCGCAAATCCGAGATGTGGAATGGTGCGGAACGGAAGCACAGAATGGAACCCTACGGAAGCACTACGGAGTGCTTCCGTGGGGTTTTAACCCGTACTTCCGTTCTGCAAAAAGATAGAACATGTCATTTCTTTTTGCGGAACAGCCGGATCCGCTGCGGATTCCCCACGGTCGGTGTTCGTGCATTTCGGCCTGCAGCACATGTTCGTGTGCAGGAGGCCTAAGCCTGATCAGGCTCCTTCCTCTGGCAGGACTCTGTCAGGTTTAGATACAATGGCAAGCCTAGATGACTGTTTAAGGCGTTCAGTTGCCATGGTAACCATCGGGACGCTGCCACAGCAGAGCAGCAGCCCGATAGGAGGGGGGAAGGAGGGAGCTCCCTCCCTCTGTTATGATTAATCGGGACACTGCCACAGCAGTGCAGTACTGATGAGTGGCAGGGCTATATTCGAATTCGCAATATTTCACAAATATTTTGTAGAATATTTGTCATATATTTACGAATTCGATGATTCAAGATTATTTTATTGAATGCAAAAAAATCGGCAATGAAAAAATTGCGTAATGCAAATTCAGAAACGCAAAATACAGCCGTGTGTCACTTTGGCTACATTTTTCAAGCTGCTAAAAGTTTCATGAGTTTCTCCTGAGACTGGAGAAAATGGTTGGCACGGCAGAACATTACAATAGCTTTATATGCAGATAGAGTCAAGTGCTCCAATATATTTGCGATTGCGCTAATTAGCAGTGATTCGAATAATTTTTTTTACGTGCAACTTCACATTTTGGCAGGTTTGACTAAATATTACTGATTGGTGCACTAAGTATTGTTGTGAACTTGACATTGCTTTCTTTTCATTGGCCCACAAGCAAGAAGCAGAGAGGAATCATGTGTTCAGATGGAAAAAAATGCCAAATATTCGATATAACGAATATACGGTATAGCACTATATTCTAAATATTCACGAAAATCCTCAAAGTGGCGATATTCGCAATAAAAATTTGCTATTTGAATATTCGCGCTCAAGACTACAGTGCAGCGCCCAAAGGGGGAGGGAGCTTCCTCCCTGTTAACCACTTTCATACAGCAGTCCCTACAAACCGCGGCATGGAAGGGGTTAAACAGTACCTGCACAGATGCTGTTATAGCATATTGTCAGCTGTATATTACAGCTGACAATCTACTACTGCTCGGCCATCCTGGATTATTGTGGGGGCGGGGGGTTGGGGGTCGGCCACCTCATTGTTACGCTTGGCCATCCTGAAGGGAGGTGATCGGGGCACAATAGACACAGCAGCATAGCCCCGAACTCCTCAACACTCACTGAAGAGATCGGAGCTGCACTGCTGAATGCTGCGATTGGTCAGTCAAATCTGACTGACCAATTGCAGCGATCCAAAGGCAGGGACCGTTGCGATGCGGTAACTAACACCACATCATGACGTACAAAATACGTCATTAGTCACTAAGGGGTTAATAATAATAGAAAAAAAACTATTCACACTGATAAAAACTCTCCAATAGAGTTGAGCGAACACCTGGATGTTCGGGTTCGAGAAGTTTGGCCGAACTTCCCGGAAATGTTCGGGTTCGGGATCCGAACCCGATCCGAACTTCGTCCCGAACCCGAACCCCATTGAAGTCAATGGGGACCCAAACTTTTGGGCACTAAAAAGGCTGTAAAACAGCCCAGGAAAGAGCTAGAGGGCTGCAAAAGGCAGCAACATGTAGGTAAATCCCCTGCAAACAAATGTGGATAGGGAAATGAATTAAAATAAAAAAAAAATAATAATAAATGAACCAATATCAATTGGACAGAGGTCCCATAGCAGAGAATCTGGCTTCACGTCAGCAGAGAATCAGTCTCTTTATGCCATAGCAAAGAATCTAACTTCATGTCAGCAGAGAATCAGTCTCTTCATGCCATAGCAGAGAATCTGGCTTCATGTCAGCGCAGAATCAGTCTTCATGTCATAGCAGAGAATCAGGCTTCACGTCACCCACCACTGGAACAGGCCACTATCACACATTTAGGCCCAGGCACCCAGGCAGAGGAGAGAGGTCCCGTAACAGAGAATCTGGCCTGATGTCAGCACAGAATCTGTCTTCATGTCATAGCAGAGAATCAGGCTTCACGTCACCCACCACTGGAACAGGCCACTGTCACACATTTAGGCCCCGGCACCCAGACAGAGGAGAGCGGTCCCGTAACAGAGAATCTGGCCTTATGTCAGCGCAGAATCTGTCTTCATGTCATAGCAGAGAATCAGGCTTCACGTCACCCACCATTGGAACAGGCCACTGTCACACATTTAGGCCCAGGCACCCAGGCAGAGGAGAGAGGTCCCGTAACAGAGAATCTGGCCTTATGTCAAAGCAGAATCTGTCTTCATGTCATAGCAGAGAATCAGGCTTCACGTCACCCACCACTGGAACAGGCCACTGTCACACATTTAGGCCCAGGCACCCAGGCAGAGGAGAGAGGTCCCATGACAGAGAATCTGGCCTTATGTCAGCGCAGAATCTGTATTCATGTCATAGCAGAGAATCAGGCTTCATGTCACCCACCACTGGAACAGGCCACTGTCACATATTTAGGCCCAGGCACCCAGGCAGAGGAGAGAGGTCGCGAAACAGAGAATCTGGCTTCATGTCAGCACAGAATAAGTCTTCATGTCATAGCAGAGAATCAGGCTTCACGTCACCCACCACTGGAACAGGCCACTGTCACACATTTAGGCCCCGGCACCCAGACAGAGGAGAGGTTTATTCAACTTTGGGTTGCCCCGCAATATAATGGTAAAATGAAATTAAAAATAGTATTGAATGAGGAAGTGCCCTGGAGTAGAATAATATATTGTTAAGGGGAGGTAGTTAATATCTAATCTGCACAAGGGATGGACAGGTCCTGTGGGATCCATGCCTGGTTCATTTTTATGAACGTCAGCTTGTCCACATTGGCTGTAGACAGGCGGCTGCGTTTGTCTTTAATGACGCCCCCTGCTGTGCTGAATACACGTTCAGACAAAACGCTGGCCGCCGGGCAGGCCAGCACCTCCAAGGCATAAAAGGCTAGCTCTGGCCACGTGGACAATTTGGAGACCCAGAAGTTGAATGGGGCCGAACCATCAGTCAGTACGTGGAGGGGTGTGCACAGGTACTGTTCCACCATGTTAGTGAAATGTTGCCTCCTGCTAACACGTTCCGTATCAGGTGGTGGTGCAGTTAGCTGTGGCGTGGTGACAAAACTTTTCCACATCTCTGCCATGCTAACCCTGCCCTCAGAGGAGCTGGCCGTGACACAGCTGCGTTGGCGACTTCTTGCTCCTCCTCTGCCTTCGCCTTGGGCTTCCACTGGTTCCCCTGTGACATTTGGGAATGCTCTCAGTAGCGCGTCGACCAACGTGCGCTTGTACTCGCGCATCTTCCTATCACGCTCCAGTGTAGGAAGTAAGGTGGGCACATTGTCTTTGTACCGGGGATCCAGCAGGGTGGCAACCCAGTATTCCGCACACGTTAAAATGTGGGCAACTCTGCTGTCGTTGCGCAGGCACTGCAGCATGTAGTCGCTCATGTGTGCCAGGCTGCCCAGAGGTAAGGACAAGCTGTCCTCTGTGGGAGGCGTATCGTCATCGTCCTGTGTTTCCCCCCAGCCACGCACCAGTGATGGGCCCGAGCTGCTTTGGGTGCAACCCCGCTGTGAACATGCTTCATCCTCATCCTCCTCCACCTCCTCCTCATCCTCGTCCTCCTCGTCCTCAGTAGTGGGCCCTGTCTGGCCACATTTGTACCTGGCCTCTGGTGTTGCAAAAAACCTCCCTCTGAGTCACTTTGAAGAGACTGGCCTGAAAGTGCTAAAAATGACCCCTCTTCCTCCTCTTCCTCCTGGGCCACCTCCTCTTCCATCATCGCCCAAAGTGTTTTCTCAAGGAGACATAGAAGTGGTATTGTAACGCTGATAACGGCGTCATCGCCACTGGCCATGTTGGTGGAGTACTCGAAACAGCGCAACAGGGCACACAGGTCTCGCATGGAGGCCCAGTCATTGGTGGTGAAGTGTGTCTGATCCGCAGTGCGACTGACCCGTGCGTGCTGCAGCTGAAACTCCACTATGGCCTGCTGCTGCTCGCACAGTCTGTCCAGCATATGCAAGGTGGAGTTCCACCTGGTGGGTACGTCGCATATGAGGCGGTGAGCGGGAAGGCCGAAGTTACGCTGTAGCGCAGACAGGCGAGCAGCGGCAGGGTGTGAACGCCGGAAGCGCGAACAGACGGCCTGCACTTTATGCAGCAGCTCTGACATGTCGGGGTAGTTGCGAATGAACTTCTGCTACACCAAATTCAGCACATGCGCCAGGCAAGGGATGTGCGTCAAACCGGCTAGTCCCAGAGCTGCAACGAGATTTCGCCCATTATCGCACACCACCAGGCCAGGCTTGAGGCTCACCGGCAGCAACCACTCGTCGGTCTGTTGTTCTATAACCCGCCACAACTCCTGTGCGGTGTGGGGCCTGTCCCCCAAACATATGAGTTTCAGAATGGCCTGCAAAGAATGTTGCCCTGCGATCCTTGGCGGCGGAAGGATGTGCGCCAAACAGCTCTCCGCCTGGGGCCCAGCCGCCACTACATTTACCCAGTGTGCAGTTAGGGAGATATAGCGTCCCTGGCTGTGCTTACTGGTCCCCGTATCTGTGGTTAGGTGGACCTTGCCACAGATGGCGTTGCGCAGTGCACACTTGATTTTATCGGATACTTGGTTGTGCAGGGAAGGCACGGCTCTCTTGGAGAAGTAGTGCCGGCTGGGAACAACATACTGTGGGACAGCAAGTGACATGAGCTGTTTGAAGCTGTGTGTGTCCACCAGCCTAAATGACAGCATCTCATAGGCCAGTAGTTTAGAAATGCTGGCATTCAGGGCCAGGGATCGAGGGTGGCTAGGTGGGAATTTACGCTTTCTCTCAAATGTTTGTGAGATGGAGAGCTGAACGCTGCCGTGTGACATGGTTGAGATGCTTGGTGACGCAGGTGGTGGTGTTAGTGGTACATCCCATGTTTGCTGGGCGGCAGGTGCCAACGTTCCTCCAGAGGCGTAGGAAGAGGCCGAGGCGGCGGCAGCAGCAGAAGAGGCCGAGGCAGCAGCAGCAGAAGAGGTAGCAGGGGGAGCCTGAGTGACTTCCTTGTTTTTAAGGTGTTTACTCCACTGCAGTTCATGCTTTGCATGCAGGTGCCTGGTCATGCAGGTTGTGCTAAGGTTCAGAACGTTAATGCCTCGCTTCAGGCTCTGATGGCACAGCGTGCAAACCACTCGGGTCTTGTCGTCAGCACATTGTTTGAAGAAGTGCCATGCCAGGGAACTCCTTGAAGCTGCCTTTGGGGTGCTCGGTCCCAGATGGCGGCGGTCAGTAGCAGGCGGAATCTCTTGGCGGCGGGTGTTCTGCTTTTGCCCACTGCTCCCTCTTTGTCTTTTGCTACATTGTTGGCTCGGTCTCATCACTGCCTCTTCCTCCGAACTGTGAAAGTCAGTGGCACGACCTTCATTCCATGTGGGGTCTAGGACCTCATCGTCCCCTGCATCGTCTTCCACCCAGTCTTGACCCCTGACCTCCTGTTCAGTCTGCACACTGCAGAAAGACGCAGCAGTTGGCACCTGTGTTTCGTCATCATCAGAGACGTGCTGAGGTGGTATTCCCATGTCCTCATCATCAGGAAACATAAGTGGTTGTGCGTTAGTGCATTCTATCTCTTCCACCCCTGGTGAAGAGCTAGGTGGATGCCCTTGGGAAACCCTGGCAGCAGAGTCTTCAAACAGCATAAGAGACTGCTGCATAACTTGAGGCTCAGACAGTTTCCCTGATATGCATGGGGGTAATGTGACAGACTGATGGGCTTGGTTTTCATGCGCCATCTGTGCGCTTTCTGCAGAAGACTGGGTGGGAGATAATGTGAACGTGCTGGATGCACTGTCGGCCACCCAATTGACAAATGCCTGTACCTGCTCAGGCCTTACCATCCTTAGAACGGCATTGGGCCCCACCAAATATCCCTGTAAATTCTGGCGGCTACTGGGACCTGAGGTAGTTGGTACACTAGGACGTGTGGCTGTGGCAGAACGGCCACGTCCTCTCCCAGCACCAGAGGGTCCACTAACACCACCACGACCATGTCCATGTCCACGTCCGCGTCCCTTATTAGATGTTTTCCTCATTGTTCCCGTTCACCACAATTTTGAGAATGGCAAATTTGGGAATAGTTTTTCAACCCAGAAAAAAAAGTGTGCTTTTACGGTCACTACAAATAACTTGAGCAGCTAAAACAGTACAGATTTGCTTGAATAGAAATGTGAGACCTGGTTTTTTTTGCACTGTGTGACAGGTTAAGGTTTAATCTCAGAATCAGACTTCTATCTGCACGGTAGCGTGTGTCTTAGGTTTTTCTGAATGACACTATCAATTCCTTCAATGTAAGATATCCTTTTTGGGATAGATTTCAAGTAGGCCTTAAATACCAGAAACTAGTTATTTTGAGAATGGCAAATTTGGGAATGGTTTTTCAACCCAAAAAAAAAGTGTGCTTTTACGGTCACTACAAATAACTTGACCAGCTAAAACAGTACAGATTTGGTTAAATAGAGATGTGAGGCCTGTTTTTTTTTGCGCTGTGTGACAGGTATAGGTTTAATCACAGAATCATATTTCTATCAGCACGCTAGCGTGTGTCTTAGGTTTTTCTGAATGACACTATCAGTACCTTCAATGTAAGATATTCTTTTTGGGATAGATTTCAAGTAGGCCTCAAATACCAGAAACTAGTTATTTTGAGAATGGCAAATTTGGGAATGGTTTTTCAACCCAGAAAAAAAAGTGTGCTTTTACGGTCACTACAAATAACTTGACCAGCTAAAACAGTACAGATTTGGTTAAATAGAGATGTGAGGCCTGTTTTTTTTTGCGCTGTGTGACAGGTATAGGTTTAATCACAGAATCAGATTTCTATCAGCACGCTAGCGTGTGTCTTAGGTTTTTCTGAATGACACTATCAGTACCTTCAATGTAAGATATTCTTTTTGGGATAGATTTCAAGTAGGCCTCAAATACCAGAAACTAGTTATTTTGAGAATGGCAAATTTGGGAATGGTTTTTCAACCCAGAAAAAAAAGTGTGCTTTTACGGTCACTACAAATAACTTGACCAGCTAAAACAGTACAGATTTGGTTAAATAGAGATGTGATGCCTGTTTTTTTTTGCGCTGTGTGACAGGTATAGGTTTAATCACAGAATCAGATTTCTATCAGCATGCTAGCGTGTGTTTTAGGTTTTTCTGAATGACACTATCACTAGCTTCAATGTAAGATATTCTTTTTGGGATAGATTTCAAGTAGGCCTCAAATACCAGAAACTAGTTATTTTGAGAATGGCAAATTTGGGAATGGTTTTTCAACCCAGAAAAAAAAGTGTGCTTTTACGGTCACTACAAATAACTTGACCAGCTAAAACAGTACAGATTTGGTTGAATAGAAATGTCAGGTCTATTTTTTAGGCGCTGGGTGACAGGCTCAACTTGCCCCTGATGTAATATATGGCCAAAAAATAACCACACTGTTGATGGTTAAATGCACTTGGGTGACACAGGCTCAGCCTGCAGCTGATGTAGTATATGGCCAAAAAATAATCAGACTGTCGATAAGTAAAATGCACTTCGGTGACACAGGCTCAGCCTGCAGCTGATGTAGTATATGGCCAAAAAATAACCAGACTGTTGATGGTTAAATGCACTTCGGTGACACAGGCTAAGCCTGCAGCTGATGTAGGATATAGCACAAAATAACCACACTATCCATGGTTAAATACACTTGGTGATAGCTTGTGCTGGCGCACCACAAGTCACAAAATGGCCGCCGATCACCCCAGAAAAAAAGTGATCTAAAAACGCTCTGGGCAGCCTCAAAAAAGTGAGCAAGTCAATAATAGCACTTCAATGATCCACAGCTGCAGATCGATCACAGAATAAAGTCTTTTGGAGGAGTTAATCTGCCTAATCTCGCCCTAACGTCGCAGCTGCAACCTCTCCCTATACTGATCATAGCAGAGTGACGTGCGGCGCTACGTGACTCCAGCTTAAATAGAGGCTGGGTCACATGCTGCACTGGCCAATCACAGCCATGCCAATAGTAGGCATGGCTGTGATGGCCTCTTGGGGCAAGTAGTATGACGCTTGTTGATTGGCTGCTTTGCAGCCTTTCAAAAAGCGCCAAGAAAGCGCTGAACCCCGAACCCGAACCCGGACTTTTACGAAAATGTTCGGTTCGGGTCCGTGTCACGGACACCCCAAAATTCGGTACGAACCCGAACTATACAGTTCGGGTTCGCTCATCCCTACTCTCCAGTCATTGATACAACGACCCAATCTAACACCTGTCTTTTTCACCCATTATATGGACAAGTAGTACAGCAGACCATGCACATGTGATAACTGTCTTTCAAGACATCATGTAATTGACAGCTATCTCTTTTACTCTGCCATATATATAAGTGCTTGGCTGACCATGCATGTGTTATGATTTGGAGAGGGGAGAAGGGAGAACACTGCTAAAATCCAACATACCTGACTCCTCTCTGCTGACATCCCCATCCAGGTGAGACAATAGTACAAGCAGGGATCCAGAAGGTCCAGCACCAATTATACTCAGTACAGGGTTATAAGAGAAGATTCATCATGCAGTACTACATAGGAGCTAGAAGGAACTACTTTACTGGTCTCAACTTTATTCTCCATTCCATTAAAAGCAAAAAAATAAATAAAAATAAATGCTCATATAAGAAGACATACAGAAAGATATGGCTATGTGAGGGCTCTATTTTAGTGGGTCACCTCTGCATAACTTATGTTCTATATACAGATAAAGCAGAGTCACTGTCATAACGCACTAACTAGATGTATTTTCTATGTAATTCAGCTCCAATAAAATAGTTTGAGCTGTAATAGAGCATTATATACACTGCTCAAAAAAAAAAGGGAACATTTAAACAACACAATGTAACTCCAAGTCAATCACACTTCTGTGAGATCAAACTGTCCACTTAGGAAGCAACACTGAGTGACAATCAATTTCACATGCTGTTGTGCAAATGGGATCGACAACAGGTGGAAATTATAGGCAATTAGCAAGACACTTCCAATAAAGGAGTGGTTCTGCAGGTGGTGACCACAGACCACTTCTCAGTTCCTATGCTGCCTGGCTGATGTTTTGGTCACTTTTGAATGCTGGCGGTGCTTTCACTCTAGTGGTAGCATGAGACGGAGTCTACAACCCACACAAGTGGCTCAGGTAGTGCAGCTTATCCAGGATGTCACATCAATGCGAGCTGTGGCAAGAAGGTTTGCTGTGTCTGTCAGCGTAGTGTCCAGAGCATTGAGGCGCTACCAGGAGACAGGCTAGTACATCAGGAGACGTGGAGGAGGCCGTAGGAGGGCAACAACCCAGCAGCAGGACCGCTACCTCCGCCTTTGTGCAAGGAGGAACAGGAAGAGCACTGCCAGAGCCCTGCAAAATGACCTCCAGCAGGCCACAAATGTGCATGTGTCTGCTCAAACGGTCAGAAACAGACTCCATGAGGGTGATATGAGGGCCCGACGTCCACAGGTGGGGGTTGTGCTTACAGCCCAACACCGTGCAGGACGTTTGGCATTTGCCAGAGAACACAAAGATTGGCAAATTCGCCACTGGCGCCCTGTGCTCTTCACAGATGAAAGCAGGTTCACACTGAGCACATGTGACAGACGTGACAGAGTCTTCAGACGCCGCGGAGAACGTTCTGCTGCCTGCAACATCCTCCAGCATGACCGGTTTTGCATTGGGTCAGTAATGGTGTGGGGTGGCATTTCTTTGGAGGGCCGCACAGCCCTCCATGTGCTCGCCAGAGGTAGCCTGACTGCCATTAGGTACCGAGATGAGATCCTCAGACCCCTTGTGAGACCATATGCTGGTGTGGTTGGCCCTGGGTTCCTCCTAATGCAAGACAATGCTAGACCTCATGTGGCTGGAGTGTATCAGCAGTTCCTGCAAGACGAAGGCATTGATGCTATGGACTGGCCCGCCCGTTCCCCAGACCTGAATCCAATTGAGCACATCTGGGACATAACGTCACGTTGCACCACAGACTGTCCAGGAGTTGGCAGATGCTTTAGTCCAGGTGTGGGAGGAGATCCCTCAGGAGACCGTCCGCCACCTCATCAGGAGCATGCACAGGCGTTGTAGGGAGGTCATACAGGCATGTGGAGGCCACACACACTACTGAGCCTCATTTTGACTTGTTTTAAGGACATTACATCAAAGTTGGATCAGCCTGTAGTGTGTTTTTCCACTTTAATTTTGAGTGTGACTCCAAATCTAGACCTCCATGGGTTGAAAAATTTGATTTCCATTTTTTTATTTTTATGTGATTTTGTTGTCAGCACATTCAACTATGTAAAGAACAAAGTATTTCAGAAGAATATTTAATTAACTCAGATCTAGGATGTGTTATTTTTGTGTTCCCTTTATTTTTTTGAGCAGTGTACATTACATCATGTATCATCTAAAGTTTTTCCCATCTGGTCATTTATCTAAGACCAACTTTGTAGAAATTTGTCAGGTAGGGTCCTTGAAAAATAATTTTTCATTCAGTGAACACTGAGCTCTTCATTTCTAAACTGTAGCAATAGTTTGACACTTTGAGAAACCACATAAGCTTTTTTATTTATTTATTTTTTACAATTTGGTTGTTCCCGCACAGAATTTCCTCAATAGTGACCTGCACGTCAGATGAAGCTCTCCTTTGACTGCAATGTGTCAGGCTGTGAAATAAGTGACCCAGACTCGGATCAACGTTGACCTTAAACTGTTAAAGAAAAATGCAGGCGGCCTTCAAGGCCTCATAAGCATCTGATCTCTGAATCTCTGCAGAAATGACACCTCTGATCTTCTGCTGCATTAAACTTTAGAAGTTTTCTTTGAAGTACACCATCTATTATCAAAAATAAGAGTAATCTGACTATGTAAAACCCATTTAAAGCGTCAATGGGTTAAAAACATATTTTTTTTCACCTGCTTTTCAATCAAAGAATGGAGAATGAATATTATTTTCAGAAAATGACAGTTAACTCTTCTTTTGCAAAGCAATGACTACATTTTAGCTAATTGAATATTTTGTTGATTACATTGGTTATGCCTTGTAGTTAATGGATAGGCGTGCACTGTTTCTGGAAGAACCCAGCCATGTTTTTCTAATCCTGGACAACCTCTTTGTCTGAATCACTAGTATATTCAGCAATTTTTAATCAATGATTATTAATTTACCAGTAATTCACCAATCCTGATCAGAGCACTGCTCCAGTACTGCTTACAGAGGACTTGTCACTTTAAAGTGCAGTGCAATATGCAGGCCGCATGTTATAGAGCAGGGGAAACTGAGCAGATTGATATATTGTTTTCTTTATACATTTAAATCACAGTTTTTTTTCTGAGTTTCTCAATTGTATGGGGGGCATCTTATCAATGACTGACAGTTATCTCTGTATACACACTTAAATAGGGAGTGCTATCAGTCACAGCATGGAAGGGGTGGGAGGTTGTACACAGTATATCAGAGTCTGGAGAAGTAGGAAAGCCACGTTTCGAAGGAAGACAGGGAGAAAAGTACACATGACAGTCTGTATGGAGGACTCACATAAGCTTTGTTTTTTCAAAGAAACAAAAAACAGAACATTCATGACACACTACAATGAAAGGGATCCGAAATTTACTAGCATCAGTGTCAAGGGAAAAGAGATCCCTCATGTGCTCTAGATATAAATCAGCACAGTAATAGAGCTGAGTGGATGCATGAGATCTAGTGAAGGAGCAATATCCAGGACACAGAGACTTCACACCTCTGTCTTCCTTCGAAACTCCCTGTCTTCATTTCTGGTAGGGGGACACGAGAAAAGTCTGAAACTAGGGGTAGGTTGCAAACTGAATATCATGGGGTCTGAAAATAATTTAAGGAATGAAGATTGCTGCCTGAATCTTAGTGCACATTTTTAATTCAGGTAATCACATAAGATATTTAAAAATATTTATTGTTCATATCAAGGTTGTCCGTATTTGTTAGAGTTTGGCCTCTTTCTAAAAAAAAAATCTTTATAATGTCCTAACCTTGTCGCCATTATTCTCCAAGCCTCTTACATTTTCTGTTCTTTTGTTTAAAGCATTCAGAGCATGCCTATATACAACAGATTTTACTGAATGTATCAGTGCATGTGCTGAGTGCTTTCAGATGAGAATCAATCCAGCAGTCACATGGGTCAATCACCTGACTCCTACCAGCCACCAGCCTCTGGCATTAAACAGAGTGCTCAGCTAATACATGAGGGGGCTTTTGGTTAGTGTCCACAAGTAGTGTTGAGCTAATCGAAGTCAAGAAAGTGGACTTCGCTCCGAATTTCAGGAAACATTTGGTACGCCGCAAAGCCGAATTTCCTCGTTCTTCGTGGTAACAAAACAATTTCCCCTGAAATGGGGGGAAAAATGTAAAAAAAAAACACATACTTACCTCATGGATTTGAGCATAAAGAAGCCACCACGGCCATCTTGCTTGAAGATCGCATGCAAAATCATGTTCACGGTGATGTATGACATCACCACACTGTTCGGTATGATGACAGCATCACATGCAGTGCTAACTCTTCTGAGTGGTTCAATGACAGGGGTGGTGCAATCACTGTTTGCTGTCATTGCACCTGCTACTTACAAAAAAATGTGTTACAAAGCAATCTTTTTTTTTTTTTTTTTTATTCGGCAGAGCAGCCGAATAAAATTTTTAAGAAATTCACTCATATCAATCCACAAGGTTTGGGAATTATAGGGATTTTTTTTATAAAGTGGTCAAACTCTTCAATTTCCATGTTTTTCATTAAATATGCTGCACAGGGATTCTTGCCAAAAAATCTCAAAATTGCATAATAAATAATAAATTCAAAAAATTAAGTATGAGAACATAGTACATCAACACCAATAGCAGGCACTTTGGGTTTTCTACCAGGGTAATTCTCCGGGAAATTTTTGGTTCCTCTTTTAAAATTTCGGAAAATATATACTAGGCTTATTTTTTTTATTTTTTTGTCTATTATTTTTCTTTTCATTCATAAAGAACCTTATAAGTTAAGGATCAATAAGTAAAACATAATTCTGGCATCATTTACAAAGGTTTTAGTGCTGTTTAGCATAAATTGCTACTTTTTATGTTTTATGATGCTTTCATCTATTTTTTAAAAACTGAACAGTGCTTATTAGAAGGAAGTGGAGCCACCACAGCCCAACACATTTAATACAATTTAGGCTACATGCACACAAATGTTGTTTGTTTCCATGTCCATTCCTTATTTTTTTGCGGATAGGATGCTGACCCATTCATTTCAAATAGAACATGTCCTATTCTTGTCTGTTTTAGGCATTGTTACAATGGATCCGCAAAAAGAAAAAAGGATGGCTTACGGATGTCATTCTTTTTTTGCGAATCTGCATTTTGCGGACCGCAAAACACATACAGTCGTGTGCATGTAGCCTAACACTGAAAAACTGGCATAAATTAGAACTGCAACATACACCAGCCCCTAGCTGGAGTAGGTTTCAGTTTGTGGCAGACTGACCTCACAACATACAATATATTTAATAAGATGTCTGTGTCTCTAAATAAATTGGTTGCATCTTTCGCTAGTGTGAAATGCCTGTCTTTAGGAAATGACCCCCAATTAGTGATTATGTTTGTTTTTTTTGGATGAGAATTTAACATATTCTTTTTCTAAATGTTTGAAACTAAAACAAGGAAACTGAATGAAGGAAACTGAATGAAGTATTGAAAATACAATTATACTTTGTATCAGAACATAAATTATAGCACCTTAAGAAGGTGAGACTCCCAGATGCCACAACAGTTTTATAGCTGATTGTGGGTCTCTGAATTAATATTCTGGTTTATAAAGAAATTGATTTGCATCTTAATTTATTGGCCAAGTATTAGCATATTGTGAAATAAGAGCAATCTGTTAACCAAAGCAATTATGCAGCAATTAAAAAAAAAACTATAGACAAAAAGTCATATCCAAAGTAGCTAATTTCAAATGTGATATGATTGCTTAATTTGGTAAAGATTTTACTATTATTTGAAACTGACATAATTGTTTTTGTTATCTCTTCCAATTAACTGTAATAATATGTTATCAATTTCTCATGACATGCGGAATACAACATTTCCTGCTCATCATACCATAATAGACAGCTGGAGACTTCTGATATTAGCCAATGTACACTGTAAGTGAAGCGATTCAATCTCTTAAACTACTGTACTGTCTGTTCAGTGAATAATCCCTAGGTCACAGCAACCCTTTCTGTGTACAGAATAGTCTACGTGACAAACCTTAAAAAGAAGAACATATAGAACAGAAAATTTTATATACCATTGATTGTTTTCTTATTTCTTATTGTAGTGCAGTTTATTGAGCTTAAAGTATTTTTTTTCTGATATGCATTAAGTACTCACTAATTTACGCTTCATAGCTCTAAGCCATTCTCACGTTCCGTCATTTGACCATTCAACTAGTATTTAATCACCTTACATGATGTCTTATACAGTAAACACATGGTTATCTCCCCTTACCCCTCTAATCTCTCCGACTCCTTGATGTACTGGATGCCAAACATGAGGTGCCTTTTATCTTCATTGCTCACTTGCTCTCCACTCTTCATTTGAGTCTCTTATGGGATTGTGTTTCTCATGCTAGGCAGCAAAACAGTTTCTCAGCAACATTCCATTGTGACAGTGAGCAATTATAGCATTACCTCACACCTTGTAATTAAGAGGCATATTTGCAAATTTAGATAGAAATAAATTATTTTAGAGGAGAGTGTACCAATATTTAAGAAGTATCAAAAGGTGGAACCATATAAGCTTGACATCTGTGCCACTGGCAGCATGTAAAATATTTGACGGTATTCTAAGAGATGAGCTGTAAATGTATATAGTGATGAATAATTGAATAACTGATTACCAGCGTGGTTTTGTGGAAAACAGACCGTGCCTAACCAACATTGTATGATGAAGTAAGTGCAGTTCTAGATGTTCGTCATGTGGCAGATCAGATATATCTAGATTTTGCTAAATTAAATATAAGTAATAAATAAGTACTACCACACAGAAGCCTTTTACTGAAGCTACAGGTGCAGGAACTAGGAGAAAACGTATGCACAAGGGAAAAGAACTGGCTAAAGTTATTGTAAATAGAGATGTCCCAAACTATTCGCCGGCGAACATAGCTTGTTCGCCGCGGCGGGTGAACATATGCGATGTTCGGTCCGCCCCTATACATCATCATTGAGCAAACTTTGACCCTGTACCTCACAGTCAGCAGATACATTCCAGCCAATCAGCATACTCTCCCTCCCAGACCCTCCCACCTCCTATCAAAAAGCAAGGACAGCATCCATCTTAGATTCATTCTGAAGCTGCAGTGTCACAAATTTGACTAAGTTGTAATCGCAATGCGATTAATACAGGTTATATTAATCGCATTGCGAATTCAACTTAGAGCTGGGTTCCTAATGGTTGTATTGCTAGAATATAACGAAGATTGAGAATATAGTGCTATATTCGTTATATTCGTCAATTCTAGCAATACAACCATTAGGAACTTAGCTCTAAGTTGAATTCGCAATGCGATTAATGCAGGTTATATTAATCGCATTGCGAATTCAACTTACCACACTCTGCGTGAACTACGTAATTTTCCATGGGAGTTTTGCCATGGATCCCCCTCCGGCATGCCACAGTACAGGTGTTAGTCCCCTTGAAACAACTTTTCCATCACTATTGTGGCCAGAAAGAGTCCCTGTGGGTTTTAAAATTCGCCTGTCTATTGAAGTCCGGTTCGCCTGTTCGCGAACATTTGCGTAAATTCGCGTTCGCGAATGGAAAATTTTATGTTCGCGACATCTCTAATTGTAAATAGTACATATTGAAATTGGAAACAACAAGGATCTGTGTTCAGCCCAATTCTCTTAATCACTTTATTAATTAACCTAGTGGATAGGGTTAGAGTAAAGTTAAAATTTTGACCATGATAAAAAATTGGTAAGAATACTGAAAACTCAACTTGATTGTAAAATATTACAGGATCACAGCTAATAAATGGAAGTTGATCAATGAAGTGCTACAATTAGAGATGAGCGAGGTTCTCAAAACTTAGATTTGACTGCTTCACCGAATTTCACAAGGAAATTCGCTTTGTGAAGAATTACTTAATCACAAAGCACTTTTCTTTGTTAGTAGTGGGCGCAATGATGTGGAACATTGATTTTGCAGTATGCTTTGGGTCATTGTCCATCTGCACTGTGTAGCACCGTCCAATGAGTTCTGAAGCATTTGGCTAAATATGAGCAGATAATATTGCCCGAAACACTTCAGAATTCATCCTGCTGCTTTTGTCAGCAGTCACATCATCAATAAATACAAGAGAACCAGTTCCATTGGCAGCCATACATGCCCACGCCATGACACTACCACCACATGCTTCACTGATGAGGTGGTATGCTTATGATCATGAGCAGTTCCGTTCCTTCTCCATACTCTTCTCTTCCCATCACTTTGGAACAAGTTGATCTTGGTCTCATCTGTCCATAGGATGTTGTTCCAGAACTGTGAAGGCTTTTTTAATATGTTTGGCAAACTCTAATCTGGCCTTCCTGTTTTTGAGGCTCACCAATGGTTTACATCTTGTGGTGAACCCACTGTATTTACTCTGGTGAAGTCTTCTCTTGATTGTTGACTTTAAAACACATACACCTATGGTGTTGCTGAGCTCACCGATGCGTTCCTAATGATGGTTTGCTTCACTGATAGTGACAGCTCTTTGGATCTCATCTTGAGAGTTGACAGCAACAGATTCCAAATGCAAATAGCACACTTGAAATGAACTCTGGACCTTTTATCTGCTCCTTGTAATTGGGATAATGAGGGAATAACACACACCTGGCCATGGAACAGCTGAGAAGCCAATTGTCCCATTACTTTTGGTTCCTTAACAAGTGGGAGGCACATATGCAAACTGTTGTACACCGTTCACCTGATTTGGATGTAAATACTGTCAAATTAAAGCTGACAGTCTGCAGTTAAAGCACATCTTGTTTGTTTAATTTCAAATCCATCTGTAACAGGGTGTCGAAGGCGCACTCGGTCTCCCATCAGCCGCAGACCTGCTGCTTAGCTTCGGGAGCGAGGATCTGTGTTTGACCTCGTTCCCAGGGCGGCTTTGCTAGCTGGGAGGCTCCCTGCTCCTAGGGCTGCCTTGAGTGCCGAGCTGATCACTCGGTGCTCGACTGGTCGGTCTGTAGGTCATGTGACGCTGGCCACGTCACATGACCCTCACTCCCCACTATAAATACAGGCAGCCTGCTGGCCACAGGTTGCCTATTAATTTAGGTTCCTAGCGTTTGTTGGATACCTCTATACTTACCTGATCCTGTTCCCTGACGATCCTTTGCCTGCTCCTCCTGTACTGCGCCTCCCTCCTGGTATTTTGACCTCGGCTTCCACCTGACTATTCTTTGCGGACTCCTTTGGTACTTCTCGACTCTCCTGGTATTTATGACCCTGGCTTCTCCTGACCATTTGCTTATCCCTCTGTACTGCGTTGTCATCTTGGTTTTGACCCGGTCCGTTCCCTATCCGTTATTTGTCTTGTCTGTCCTTCCCGCACGTATCCTAAGTTAGGGACTGCCGTCCAGTTGTCCCCTGTCATCAGGACTTGTGAGGCAAGTAGGCAGGGCCAGGGGTGAGGGTGGAGTGCAGTGGTCACTATCCTCCCCCTGTGTGTGTGGGTACGTGACCGTTACAGATTAACAGGCCCAATAACCACTGTATAATGAATCCTATGGTGACCCTGACTGACCATGTCTCTAATCTGACGCAGATGGTGCAGGAGCTAGGGGAAAAACTCAGTTCTTAGGAGTTAGGGCAAGGTTCTTCCACTCCTCAGGCCTCCAGTCCGCATTTTGAGCCCCAGATTAAGCTCCCAGAACTTTTTTCTGGAGATCGGAAGAAGTTTCTCTCTTTTAAGGAGAGTTGTATACATTACTTCCATATGCGCCCCGTGTCCTCTGACCCCGAGAGTCAACGCATGGGCATTATAATTTCCCGACTACAGGGTGATCCCCAGGACTGGGCGTTCTCTTTACCTGCTGGCGCCAGTTGTTTAACTTCTGTGGAGGGGTTCTTTCAGGCCCTGGGTACCCTCTATGATGAACCAGACAGGGCTCTGGTAGCCGAGACGGCACTAAAGGCACTGGTTCAGGGCAATCTACCTGGAGAGGATTATTGCACCCAATTCAGAAAGTGGTGTGTCCCCTCAGGATGGAACGAACCAGCCCTGAAGAGTCAGTTTAGGTCAGGTCTGTCTGATAATTTAAAGGATCTTCTAGTTAGTTATCAACTTCCATAGACCTTAGAGGAGATGATGACCCTTGTTGTCCGGCTTGACCGACGGGTTAGAGAGAGACGACAGGAACGACAGTTCTCTTCCCAGATGGTGGTCCAGCCAGAGGCTGTCATGCCCCACTCTGACGATGTGCGGAGGTCGGCCAGGATTGCAGCACGAGTTTAGTGTTTGTTTTGGAGCCGTGCTGGATCCGCCTCTCATCAGGTGCACTGGGTGGGATCATTAGTTTAAAGGGCTCACCAGCCCAGTGCTCTGAGCGGATTATACAAATCATTGTGGTCTTGGAAGCTAGGAAGGAAGGTTCTCTGTCTGTTCCAGCTCAGAGAGATAAGTGGGATTTCTGGTTTAGTTATTTTGTGTCATCTTTTCCATCCAGGTTCTGTGCGAGCAGGCTGCTCCTATTTCCCCTCTTCACCATCTCAGGGAAGTTAGGGTTTTGTCAGCCCAGGCACGGGGACACCTCATACCTACCTTAAAGGTCTGCAGGTGGGCTGAGCAGTGCAGGGAAAGAGGTCAGGGATTAGCTAGGAGGTGACCTTTCCTCTGTCTCTCGCCCAGAGCCTGGTTGGTAGGTTTTCTGTTTCTGAGTGCACGCCCGCCGTGACAGAGGCCTATCCCAGAGACAATGCTGAGGTCTCCACCGAGGAACCCATGCAGGTTGGCATGACCCAAGGGAATCTTCGCCGCAGACGTGGAGAATGCTTTTACTGTGGAGATCCTGACCATTGGATCAACCAGTGTCCTAAGAAGGTCCTATCTGTCAAGTCTCCTAAGGCAAGGCAACCTAAAGACCAGGTACACCCTGATTTTTCTAAATGTAAGCTTTTGGTACCCATTACGATTTCTCTGGGGGTAGATAAATGGCCGGCTAAGGCCGTTATTGATTCTGGCTCAGCGACCAGCTTTATTGACTCTGAGTATGCTGTAAGATTGGGTATTCCAATGTTTGCTTTACCAACTCCTATCCATGTCATGGCTATTGATGCTACTCCTCTTATTGGTGGTACGGTGAGATTTCTCTAACTGTGGGTGTGTGCCACTCAGAGAGATGTTCCCTTTTAGACCTGGAGAAACTACCGGTTGAGGTGGTACTAGGGTTGCCTTGGCTCTTACTACATAACCCCACTATAGATTGGTCCAAGGGGGAGTTGGTGAGATGGGGGCCTAAGTGTGACTCGTGCTTGTCCGTGGTACAGGCTGGGGTTTTAGAAAAGTCTGATACTTTACTCACTGTTGTTAGGGAATATTTTGATGTATTCTTATCACCAACCCCGGAGGTTCTACCCCCCCCCCCCATAGACCTTATGATTGTACAATAGAGCTAGTAGAGGGGGCCAAATTTCCTAAGGGGCGAATTTATAATCTTTCTAAGCCCGAACGCAAGGCCATGGAAGATTATATTAAGGAGAGCCTTGGTAAAGGGCATATTAGACCTTCTGTCTTTCCTATGGGGGCGGGGTTAAATAAAATCACTATCCAGAATAGATACTCCCTCCCATTGATTCCAGATTTATTTAACCAGGTTCTGGGGGCAACCTGGTTTTCCAAGATTGACCCGAAAGGGGCATACAATCTAATCCGAATTAAGGAGGGAGACGAATGGAAGACGGAATTCAATACTCTTGCAGGACACTTTGAATATCAGGTGATGCCTTTTGGACTCAGCAATGCCCCAGCTGTGTTCCAAAACTTTATGAATATCATTCTTAGGGAGTTCTTAGGTAAATTTGTTATTGTCTATCTTGACGACATTTTGATATTCTCTCCTGACTTCGAATCCCATGTGTCTCATGTTAAACAAGTATTAGAGGTGTTGAGGGAGAATCAGCTATCCGCTAAGCAAGAGAAATGTGTCTTTGGTGTACAGGAGATTCTGTTTCTAAGGCATGTTCTGACTCCTCACGCCTTCAAGATGGATCCTGGTAAGGTACTAGCAATTAAGGAATGGGTAAGACCTTCATCCTTAAAGCCTTACAACGGTTCTTAGGTTTCGCCAATTACTATCGTAAATTTATTATGAATTTTTCTGTAATTGCTAAATAGAGATGTCGCGAACATAAAAAATTTTCCGTTCGCAAACGGCGAACACGAATTTCCGCAAATGTTCGTGAACGGGCGAACCGGGCGAACCACCATAGACTTCAATAGGCAGGCGAATTTTAAAACCCACAGGGACTCTTTCTGGCCACAATAGTGACACCTGGACTGTGGCCTGCCTGAGGGGGATCCCTGGCAAAACTCCCATGGAAAATTACGTAGTTGACGCAGAGTCGGGTTTTAATCCATAAAGGGCATAAATCACCTAACATTCCTAAATTGTTTGGAATAACGTGCTTTAAAACATCAGGTATAATGTTGTATCGATCAGGTAGTGTAAGTGTTACGCCCGCTTCACAGTGACAGACCAAACTCTGACAGACCAAACTCCCAGTTGAACGCACCGCAAACAACCGCAAACAGTCCATTTGCACAACCGCAAACTCCCCATTTGCACAAGGTTGGATACCAAGCTAGCCATGTCGCGTTCCTTGTCTCAACTGACGTCATTGAAGGTCTCTTCCTCCACCCAGCCAAGTGCAACACCATGGGTCCCCGAAAGGTGACAACAAGCCCCCTGGGACGCCTGCTGTGGTTGGTCTTCCACCTCCTCAAAGCCACCTTCCTCCTCTGACTCCTCTTCTTCAGACTCCTCTCTCTTCGTTGCCGCAGGTCCAACAATCGACGACGACAAGGCTGCTTCTGGTGGTGATGGTGATCACAACTCTTCCTCTGCATGCTCATCTACGGCCTGATCCAGCACTCTTCGCAGGGCACGCTTCAGAAAAAATGCATATGGGATGAGGTCGATGATGTTGCCTTGGGTTTAAATGACCAGGTTTGTCACCTCCGCAAAAGGACACATGAGCCTACAGCCATTGTGCATGAGCGTTCAGTAACACGGCCAAATAATACCCAGCTCCGCAGAGGCTGTCCTCTTTTTTTTATTTTTTTTTTTATAAAAAAAATCTGTTCTTACCAGTTTAATCTCTGTTTTGTCCCCTATCAGGGGCCGGTGTATGGAATAGATTTTAGGAACCGGGAGATGGAAAAAGATGCTTGGTCGGTCCTCTTACTTCCAATTTGGGGCACTGCACGTGCGCCGTGCAATGTACTGTGCTACCCTATATGAGTGGTATGTCAAGTAGTACTATTCCTATCAGTTTAACCACCTCAGGACAGCCGAACGCAGGATTGCGTTCTAGCGGCGGCCCTGTTATTCCTCCTGGACGCGCCGATGCGTTCTCTCGCGAGACGCGAGATTTCCTGTGAACGCGCGCACATAGGAGCGCATGTTCACAGGAACCGGAGGTAAACGAGTGGCTCTACAGCCTGTCAGCGGCGATCATTCGCTGACAGGCTGTAGATGCGATTTTTTTAACCCCAAAAAGGTATATTAGACGCTGTTTTGTTAACAGCGTCTAATATACCTGCTACCTGGTCCTCTGGTGGTCCCTTTTGCTTGGATCGACCACCAGAGGACACAGGCAGCTCTGTAAGTAGCACCAAACACCACTACACCCCCCCTGTCACTTATTAACCCCTTATTAACCCCCTGATCACCCCATATAGACTCCCTGATCACCCCCCTGTCATTGATCACCCCCCTGTAAGGCTCCATTCAGACGTCCGTATGTGTTTTGCGGATCCGCGGATCGACGGATCCGCAAAACACATACGGACGTCTGAATGGAGCCTTTTAGGGGGGTGATTAATGACAGGGAAGTGATCACCCCATATATACTCCCTGATCACTCCCCTGTCATTGATCACCCCCCAGTAAGGCTCCATTCAGACGTCCGTATGTGTTTTGCGGATCCACGGATCCGCGGATCCGCAAAACACATACGGACGTCTGAATGGAGCCTTACAGGGGGGTGATCAATGACAGGGGGGTGATCACCCCATATAGACTCCCTGATCACCCCCCTTTCATTGATCACTTCCCTGTAAGGCTCCATTTAGACGTCCGTATGTGTTTTGCGGATCCACGGATCCGCAAAACACGGACACCGGCAATGTGCTTTCCGCATTTTGCGGATCCGCACATTGCCAGAACTATATAGAAAATGCCTTTCTGTAGGGGTGTCTTATTTCCAAAATGGGGTCACATGTGGGGTATTTATACTGCCCTGGTATTTTAGGGGCCCTAAAGCGTGAGAAAAAGTCTGGAATCCAAATGCCCTCCTAAAAGATTCTCATTGGAATTTGGGCCCCTTTGCGCACGTAGGCTGCAAAAAAGTGTCAGACATGTGGTATCGCCGTACTCAGGAGAAGTAGGGCAATGTGTTTTGGGGTGTCTTTTTACATATACCCATGCTGGATGAGAGAAATATCTCTCTAAAATGACAACTTTGTATAAAAAAAATGGGAAAAGTTGTCTTTTACAGAGATATTTATCTCACCCAGCATGGGTATATGTAAAAATACACCCCAAAACACATTGCCCTACTTCTCCTGAGTACGGCGATACCACATGTGTGACACTTTTTTGCAGCCTAGGTGCGCAAAAGGGCCCAAATTCCAAAGAGTATCTTTCCGATTTCACAGGGCATTTTTTACGCATTTGGATTCACGCTTTAGGGCCCCTAAAATGCCAGGGCAGTATAAATACCCCACAAATGACCCCATTTTGGAAAGAAGACACCCAAGGTATTCCGTGAGGGGTATGGTGGGTTCATGTAAAATTTTATTTTTTGTCACAAGTTAGTGGAATATGAGACTTTGTTAGAAAAAAAATAAAAAAAATATATAAAAATCATTTTCCGCTAACTTGTGCCAAAAAAAAATAATTCTAGGAACTCGCCATGCCCCTCACGGAATACCTTGGGGGGTCTTCTTTCCAAAATGGGGTCACTTGTGGGGTATTTATACTGCCCTGGCATTTTAGGGGACCTAAAGCGTGAGAAGTCATTTGGAATCCAAATGCGTAAAAAATGCCCTGTGAAATCCTAAAGGTGCTCTTTAGAATTTGGGCCCCTTTGCGCACCTAGGCTGCAAAAAAGTGTCACACATGTGGTATCTCCGTACTCAGGAGAAGTTGGGCAATGTGTTTTGGGGTGTCTTTTTACATATACCCATGCTGGGTGAGAGAAATATCTCTCTAAAATGACAACTTTGTATAAAAAAAATGGGAAAAGTTGACTTTTTTGCAGCCTAGGTGCCCAAAGCTGCCCAAATTCTAAAGAGCACCTTTAGGATTTCACAGGGCATTTTTTAGGCATTTGGATTCCAGACTTCTTCTCACGCTTTAGGTCCCCCAAAATGCTAGGGCAGTATAAATACCCCACAAGTGACCCCATTTTGGAAAGAAGAAACCCCAAGGTATTTCGTGATGGGCACAGTGAGTTCATGGAAGTTTTTATTTTTTGTCACAAGTTAGTGGAATATGAGACTTTGTAAGAAAAAATAAAAATCATCATTTTCCACTAACTTGTGACAAACCTATACCCCACTTCCCCTGACGAAGCCACGCAAGTGGCGAAACATGTTGGGAGGGGTGTATTAGTGTAGCGCAAACATTTTAGACAGAGCCAGTGAGGCGAATTAGGAGCACCACGAGCGGCATAGGTAGCCATAAATAATATGTGGTAAGGGACAAAGTGCCCGATATATTCCATATCTATAAACTAATCTCTATTGAGAAAATAACAGCAGTTACCAGTAGGTGACTGACGTATGCCCCGATCTTGTTCATCAGCCTATGAGGCACTAGCACAAGCCTGTAGAGTAGCGATTTGTTGCCAACATTGGAACCTCCTCTCAGATAATTTGACACAAATTGTGCTCAAATGGGCTGATACACATGGTGGGCGCATTTCGGGGTTAGGACTCTGAAGGACAACTACTTTATCTGACAAAGGTGGCCCTGGAGAGTGGCAATAGTAATGCACCTCATAGGCATCCATATAAAAATATATGGTTGCCTTTAGCAACCAGGATTAATAAAATATAGCCTATTCCATACCTCACTGAACTCTGATAATTTTAATAATGGGTTTTCTTGTGGTTTGTTTTAAGTAAATTAAATAAAGATAAGATTTTATCACTAGTTAGGGACCCCTAAAGGAGGAGGATTACTTTCACCTCTTCCCCTGTTAGATTCCCGTTGTGCTGTGACATCACCCTTATATGCTGTGTAAAGCATACTTTTTAACTTGTTTTGGAACTGCTGCATCCATTCCGACTTCTGGTAATTCGGTAACATTTCAGCCACATTCTGCTTATACCGGGGGTCTAGTAGCGTGGCCACCCAGTACAGGTCGTTCTCCTTCAGCCTTTTTATACGAGGGTCCCTCAACAGGCATGACAGCATGAAAGACCCCATTTGCACAAGGTTGGATGCCGAGCTACTCATGTCCCGCTCCTCGTCCTCACTGATCTCACTGAAGGTCTGTTCTTCCCCCCAGCCACGTACAACACCACGGGTACCAGATAGGTGACAACGAGCACCCTGGGATGCCTGCTGTGGTTGGTATTCCTCCTCCTCAAAGCCACATTCCTCCTCTGACTCCTCTTCCTCAGACTCCTCTTCCAGCATTGCCGCAGGTTGAGCAAGCGATGCTGATAAGGCTGTTTCTGGTGGTGATGGTAACCACAACTCTTCCTCTTCACGCTCATCTACGGCCTGTTCCAGCACTCTTCGCAGGGCACGCTCCAGGAAGAAAACAAATGGGATGAGGTCGCTGATGGTGCCTTCGGTGCGACTGACTAGGTTTGTCACCTCCTCAAAAGGATGCATGAGCCTACAGGCATTGCGCATGTGCGTCCAGTAACGTGGCAAAAAAATACCCAGCTCCGCAGAGGCTGTCCTAGCACCCCGGTCATACAAATACTCGTTGATGGCTTTTTCTTGTTGGAGCAGGCGGTCGAACATTAGGAGTGTTGAATTCCAATGTGTTGGGCTGTCGCAAATCAAGCGCCTCACTGGCATGTTGTTTCGCCGCTGAATATCTGAAAAGTGCGCCATGGCCATGTAGGAACGCCTGAAATGGCCACACACCTTCCTGGCCTGCTTGAGGACGTCCTGTAAGCCTGGGTACTTATGCACAAAGCGTTGTACGATCAGATTCAACACATGTGCCATGCACGGCACATGTGTCAACTTGCCCAAATTCAATGCCGCAAACAAATTGCTTCCGTTGTCACACACCACTTTGCCGATCTCCAGTTAGTGCGGGGTCAGCCACTGATCCACCTGTGCGTTCAGGGCGGACAGGAGTGCTGGTCCAGTGTGACTCTCTGCTTTCAGGCAAGTCAACCCCAAGACAGCGTGACTCTGTCGTATCCGGGATGTGGAATAGCCCCTGGGGAGCTGGGAGGGTGCAGTTGATGTGGAGAAAGACGCAGCAGCAGAAGAGGACTCAGCCGAGGAGGTTAGCGAAGAGGATGGAGTAGGAGGAGTAGAGGAGGTGGCAGCAGGCCTGCCTGCAAGTCGTGGCGGTGTCACCAACTCCTCTGCAGAGCCACGCATTCCAAGCTTGGCAGCCGTCAGCAGGTTTACCCAATGCGCAGTGTACGTGATATACCTGCCCTGACCGTGCTTTGCAGACCAGGTATCATTGGTCAGATGGACCCTTGCCCCAACACTGTGTGCCAGACATGCCATGACTTCCTTTTCCACAATAGAGTACAGGTTGGGGATTGCCTTTTGTGAAAAAAATATTCGGCCGGGTACCTTCCACTGAGGTGTCCTAATAGCTACAAATTTTTTGAAGGCCTCAGACTCCACCAGCTTGTATGGTAAAAGCTGGCGGGCTAAGAGTTCCGACAAGTCAGCTGTCAGACGCCAGGCAAGGGGGTGACTCTGTGACATTGGCTTCTTACACTCAAACATTTCCTTGACAGACACCTGACTGTGGGCAGATGAGCAGGAACTGCTGAAGGTGAGAGGCGGAGTGGCGGGTGGTTGAGAGGGGGCAAGGAGGACAGCAGTGGTTGACGTGGCTGAAGATGCTGGACCAGGAGGAGGATGGTGGCTTTGAGTTTGTGTGCTGCTTGTACTCATGTGTTGATCTCATAGGCGTTTGTGATGTGAGATCATGTGCCTTCGCAAAGCAGTTGTACCTAGGAGGATGTTGGACTTCCCACGACTCAGTTTCTTTTGGCACAGGTTGCAAATGGCATCGCTGTTATCAGAGGCAGATTTTAAAATTGAGAGATTAGTCAACATGTCCTACGGTGTAGAACATGTCTAAGCCCGGACACCACGACAAGGTTTCTCAAGTAGCCCGGGACCCTACACTCTCCTACCTGAGCCATATGGGCGATACCAGGAGCCAGTGGGCAAATTACAGGAGCATAAGGCCGACTCGCAAACAACTCACCAGTTACCTCCAGCATGTGGCCATGCTTGCAATGGGAGGAGGGAGGAGTCTGTGAGTCCCACTCAAGACTTGCTGATATAGCCCAGGCTTCACAGGTGCACCTAAATGTGACCTGTAGATGGAAAACAGGCACATTTAAATAGGAGTTTATACACCTCCAGGAATCTATATATACAAACTAAGAAGACAGGTTGGCATTAGCAGGAGCTGCTCAAACCCACATGCAGTTGTGCATATATATAGGGGAGCAAATCCTGCACTTGTGGCCCGTTGCTAATGGCAATCCCCAGCAAAATGCATACAATGGAGGATGCCCGCGGCGAACCACAAGTACCACAATAGACATCCTACACAAGGTAACAAGTGTGGATGTGATAATTAATATAACAATATAACAAAACAATAACAAACATAGGTGCACTCTGCAGTCTCACTAATTCTCAAACTGATTTTAAAATTGAGAGATTAGTCAACATGTCCTACGGTGTAGAACATGTCTAAGCCCGGACACCACGACAAGGTTTCTCAAGTAGCCCGGGACCCTACACTCTCCTACCTGAGCCATATGGGCGATACCAGGAGCCAGTGGGCAAATTACAGGAGCATAAGGCCGACTCGCAAACAACTCACCAGTTACCTCCAGCATGTGGCCATGCTTGCAATGGGAGGAGGGAGGAGTCTGTGAGTCCCACTCAAGACTTGCTGATATAGCCCAGGCTTCACAGGTGCACCTAAATGTGACCTGTAGATGGAAAACAGGCACATTTAAATAGGAGTTTATACACCTCCAGGAATCTATATATACAAACTAAGAAGACAGGTTGGCATTAGCAGGAGCTGCTCAAACCCACATGCAGTTGTGCATATATATAGGGGAGCAAATCCTGCACTTGTGGCCCGTTGCTAATGGCAATCCCCAGCAAAATGCATACAATGGAGGATGCCCGTGGCGAACCACAAGTACCACAATAGACATCCTACACAAGGTAACAAGTGTGGATGTGATAATTAATATAACAATATAACAAAACAATAACAAACATAGGTGCACTCTGCAGTCTCACTAATTCTCAAACTGATTTTAAAATTGAGAGATTAGTCAACATGTCCTACGGTGTAGAACATGTCTAAGCCCGGACACCACGACAAGGTTTCTCAAGTAGCCCGGGACCCTACACTCTCCTACCTGAGCCATATGGGCGATACCAGGAGCCAGTGGGCAAATTACAGGAGCATAAGGCCGACTCGCAAACAACTCACCAGTTACCTCCAGCATGTGGCCATGCTTGCAATGGGAGGAGGGAGGAGTCTGTGAGTCCCACTCAAGACTTGCTGATATAGCCCAGGCTTCACAGGTGCACCTAAATGTGACCTGTAGATGGAAAACAGGCACATTTAAATAGGAGTTTATACACCTCCAGGAATCTATATATACAAACTAAGAAGACAGGTTGGCACTAGCAGGAGCTGCTCAAACCCACATGCAGTTGTGCATATATATAGGGGAGCAAATCCTGCACTTGTGGCCCGTTGCTAATGGCAATCCCCAGCAAAATGCATACAATGGAGGATGCCCGTGGCGAACCACAAGTACCACAATAGACATCCTACACAAGGTAACAAGTGTGGATGTGATAATTAATATAACAATATAACAAAACAATAACAAACATAGGTGCACTCTGCAGTCTCACTAATTCTCAAACTGATTTTAAAATTGAGAGATTAGTCAACATGTCCTACGGTGTAGAACATGTCTAAGCCCGGACACCACGACAAGGTTTCTCAAGTAGCCCGGGACCCTACACTCTCCTACCTGAGCCATATGGGCGATACCAGGAGCCAGTGGGCAAATTACAGGAGCATAAGGCCGACTCGCAAACAACTCACCAGTTACCTCCAGCATGTGGCCATGCTTGCAATGGGAGGAGGGAGGAGTCTGTGAGTCCCACTCAAGACTTGCTGATATAGCCCAGGCTTCACAGGTGCACCTAAATGTGACCTGTAGATGGAAAACAGGCACATTTAAATAGGAGTTTATACACCTCCAGGAATCTATATATACAAACTAAGAAGACAGGTTGGCATTAGCAGGAGCTGCTCAAACCCACATGCAGTTGTGCATATATATAGGGGAGCAAATCCTGCACTTGTGGCCCGTTGCTAATGGCAATCCCCAGCAAAATGCATACAATGGAGGATGCCCGTGGCGAACCACAAGTACCACAATAGACATCCTACACAAGGTAACAAGTGTGGATGTGATAATTAATATAACAATATAACAAAACAATAACAAACATAGGTGCACTCTGCAGTCTCACTAATTCTCAAACTGATTTTAAAATTGAGAGATTAGTCAACATGTCCTACGGTGTAGAACATGTCTAAGCCCGGACACCACGACAAGGTTTCTCAAGTAGCCCGGGACCCTACACTCTCCTACCTGAGCCATATGGGCGATACCAGGAGCCAGTGGGCAAATTACAGGAGCATAAGGCCGACTCGCAAACAACTCACCAGTTACCTCCAGCATGTGGCCATGCTTGCAATGGGAGGAGGGAGGAGTCTGTGAGTCCCACTCAAGACTTGCTGATATAGCCCAGGCTTCACAGGTGCACCTAAATGTGACCTGTAGATGGAAAACAGGCACATTTAAATAGGAGTTTATACACCTCCAGGAATCTATATATACAAACTAAGAAGACAGGTTGGCATTAGCAGGAGCTGCTCAAACCCACATGCAGTTGTGCATATATATAGGGGAGCAAATCCTGCACTTGTGGCCCGTTGCTAATGGCAATCCCCAGCAAAATGCATACAATGGAGGATGCCCGTGGCGAACCACAAGTACCACAATAGACATCCTACACAAGGTAACAAGTGTGGATGTGATAATTAATATAACAATATAACAAAACAATAACAAACATAGGTGCACTCTGCAGTCTCACTAATTCTCAAACTGATTTTAAAATTGAGAGATTAGTCAACATGTCCTACGGTGTAGAACATGTCTAAGCCCGGACACCACGACAAGGTTTCTCAAGTAGCCCGGGACCCTACACTCTCCTACCTGAGCCATATGGGCGATACCAGGAGCCAGTGGGCAAATTACAGGAGCATAAGGCCGACTCGCAAACAACTCACCAGTTACCTCCAGCATGTGGCCATGCTTGCAATGGGAGGAGGGAGGAGTCTGTGAGTCCCACTCAAGACTTGCTGATATAGCCCAGGCTTCACAGGTGCACCTAAATGTGACCTGTAGATGGAAAACAGGCACATTTAAATAGGAGTTTATACACCTCCAGGAATCTATATATACAAACTAAGAAGACAGGTTGGCATTAGCAGGAGCTGCTCAAACCCACATGCAGTTGTGCATATATATAGGGGAGCAAATCCTGCACTTGTGGCCCGTTGCTAATGGCAATCCCCAGCAAAATGCATACAATGGAGGATGCCCGTGGCGAACCACAAGTACCACAATAGACATCCTACACAAGGTAACAAGTGTGGATGTGATAATTAATATAACAATATAACAAAACAATAACAAACATAGGTGCACTCTGCAGTCTCACTAATTCTCAAACTGATTTTAAAATTGAGAGATTAGTCAACATGTCCTACGGTGTAGAACATGTCTAAGCCCGGACACCACGACAAGGTTTCTCAAGTAGCCCGGGACCCTACACTCTCCTACCTGAGCCATATGGGCGATACCAGGAGCCAGTGGGCAAATTACAGGAGCATAAGGCCGACTCGCAAACAACTCACCAGTTACCTCCAGCATGTGGCCATGCTTGCAATGGGAGGAGGGAGGAGTCTGTGAGTCCCACTCAAGACTTGCTGATATAGCCCAGGCTTCACAGGTGCACCTAAATGTGACCTGTAGATGGAAAACAGGCACATTTAAATAGGAGTTTATACACCTCCAGGAATCTATATATACAAACTAAGAAGACAGGTTGGCATTAGCAGGAGCTGCTCAAACCCACATGCAGTTGTGCATATATATAGGGGAGCAAATCCTGCACTTGTGGCCCGTTGCTAATGGCAATCCCCAGCAAAATGCATACAATGGAGGATGCCCGTGGCGAACCACAAGTACCACAATAGACATCCTACACAAGGTAACAAGTGTGGATGTGATAATTAATATAACAATATAACAAAACAATAACAAACATAGGTGCACTCTGCAGTCTCACTAATTCTCAAACTGATTTTAAAATTGAGAGATTAGTCAACATGTCCTACGGTGTAGAACATGTCTAAGCCCGGACACCACGACAAGGTTTCTCAAGTAGCCCGGGACCCTACACTCTCCTACCTGAGCCATATGGGCGATACCAGGAGCCAGTGGGCAAATTACAGGAGCATAAGGCCGACTCGCAAACAACTCACCAGTTACCTCCAGCATGTGGCCATGCTTGCAATGGGAGGAGGGAGGAGTCTGTGAGTCCCACTCAAGACTTGCTGATATAGCCCAGGCTTCACAGGTGCACCTAAATGTGACCTGTAGATGGAAAACAGGCACATTTAAATAGGAGTTTATACACCTCCAGGAATCTATATATACAAACTAAGAAGACAGGTTGGCATTAGCAGGAGCTGCTCAAACCCACATGCAGTTGTGCATATATATAGGGGAGCAAATCCTGCACTTGTGGCCCGTTGCTAATGGCAATCCCCAGCAAAATGCATACAATGGAGGATGCCCGTGGCGAACCACAAGTACCACAATAGACATCCTACACAAGGTAACAAGTGTGGATGTGATAATTAATATAACAATATAACAAAACAATAACAAACATAGGTGCACTCTGCAGTCTCACTAATTCTCAAACTGATTTTAAAATTGAGAGATTAGTCAACATGTCCTACGGTGTAGAACATGTCTAAGCCCGGACACCACGACAAGGTTTCTCAAGTAGCCCGGGACCCTACACTCTCCTACCTGAGCCATATGGGCGATACCAGGAGCCAGTGGGCAAATTACAGGAGCATAAGGCCGACTCGCAAACAACTCACCAGTTACCTCCAGCATGTGGCCATGCTTGCAATGGGAGGAGGGAGGAGTCTGTGAGTCCCACTCAAGACTTGCTGATATAGCCCAGGCTTCACAGGTGCACCTAAATGTGACCTGTAGATGGAAAACAGGCACATTTAAATAGGAGTTTATACACCTCCAGGAATCTATATATACAAACTAAGAAGACAGGTTGGCATTAGCAGGAGCTGCTCAAAGACTCACAGACTCCTCCCTCCTCCCATTGCAAGCATGGCCACATGCTGGAGGTAACTGGTGAGTTGTTTGCGAGTCGGCCTTATGCTCCTGTAATTTGCCCACTGGCTCCTGGTATCGCCCATATGGCTCAGGTAGGAGAGTGTAGGGTCCCGGGCTACTTGAGAAACCTTGTCGTGGTGTCCGGGCTTAGACATGTTCTACACCGTAGGACATGTTGACTAATCTCTCAATTTTAAAATCAGTTTGAGAATTAGTGAGACTGCAGAGTGCACCTATGTTTGTTATTGTTTTGTTATATTGTTATATTAATTATCACATCCACACTTGTTACCTTGTGTAGGATGTCTATTGTGGTACTTGTGGTTCGCCACGGGCATCCTCCATTGTATGCATTTTGCTGGGGATTGCCATTAGCAACGGGCCACAAGTGCAGGATTTGCTCCCCTATATATATGCACAACTGCATGTGGGTTTGAGCAGCTCCTGCTAATGCCAACCTGTCTTCTTAGTTTGTATATATAGATTCCTGGAGGTGTATAAACTCCTATTTAAATGTGCCTGTTTTCCATCTACAGGTCACATTTAGGTGCACCTGTGAAGCCTGGGCTATATCAGCAAGTCTTGAGTGGGACTCACAGACTCCTCCCTCCTCCCATTGCAAGCATGGCCACATGCTGGAGGTAACTGGTGAGTTGTTTGCGAGTCGGCCTTATGCTCCTGTAATTTGCCCACTGGCTCCTGGTATCGCCCATATGGCTCAGGTAGGAGAGTGTAGGGTCCCGGGCTACTTGAGAAACCTTGTCGTGGTGTCCGGGCTTAGACATGTTCTACACCGTAGGACATGTTGACTAATCTCTCAATTTTAAAATCAGTTTGAGAATTAGTGAGACTGCAGAGTGCACCTATGTTTGTTATTGTTTTGTTATATTGTTATATTAATTATCACATCCACACTTGTTACCTTGTGTAGGATGTCTATTGTGGTACTTGTGGTTCGCCACGGGCATCCTCCATTGTATGCATTTTGCTGGGGATTGCCATTAGCAACGGGCCACAAGTGCAGGATTTGCTCCCCTATATATATGCACAACTGCATGTGGGTTTGAGCAGCTCCTGCTAATGCCAACCTGTCTTCTTAGTTTGTATATATAGATTCCTGGAGGTGTATAAACTCCTATTTAAATGTGCCTGTTTTCCATCTACAGGTCACATTTAGGTGCACCTGTGAAGCCTGGGCTATATCAGCAAGTCTTGAGTGGGACTCACAGACTCCTCCCTCCTCCCATTGCAAGCATGGCCACATGCTGGAGGTAACTGGTGAGTTGTTTGCGAGTCGGCCTTATGCTCCTGTAATTTGCCCACTGGCTCCTGGTATCGCCCATATGGCTCAGGTAGGAGAGTGTAGGGTCCCGGGCTACTTGAGAAACCTTGTCGTGGTGTCCGGGCTTAGACATGTTCTACACCGTAGGACATGTTGACTAATCTCTCAATTTTAAAATCAGTTTGAGAATTAGTGAGACTGCAGAGTGCACCTATGTTTGTTATTGTTTTGTTATATTGTTATATTAATTATCACATCCACACTTGTTACCTTGTGTAGGATGTCTATTGTGGTACTTGTGGTTCGCCACGGGCATCCTCCATTGTATGCATTTTGCTGGGGATTGCCATTAGCAACGGGCCACAAGTGCAGGATTTGCTCCCCTATATATATGCACAACTGCATGTGGGTTTGAGCAGCTCCTGCTAATGCCAACCTGTCTTCTTAGTTTGTATATATAGATTCCTGGAGGTGTATAAACTCCTATTTAAATGTGCCTGTTTTCCATCTACAGGTCACATTTAGGTGCACCTGTGAAGCCTGGGCTATATCAGCAAGTCTTGAGTGGGACTCACAGACTCCTCCCTCCTCCCATTGCAAGCATGGCCACATGCTGGAGGTAACTGGTGAGTTGTTTGCGAGTCGGCCTTATGCTCCTGTAATTTGCCCACTGGCTCCTGGTATCGCCCATATGGCTCAGGTAGGAGAGTGTAGGGTCCCGGGCTACTTGAGAAACCTTGTCGTGGTGTCCGGGCTTAGACATGTTCTACACCGTAGGACATGTTGACTAATCTCTCAATTTTAAAATCAGTTTGAGAATTAGTGAGACTGCAGAGTGCACCTATGTTTGTTATTGTTTTGTTATATTGTTATATTAATTATCACATCCACACTTGTTACCTTGTGTAGGATGTCTATTGTGGTACTTGTGGTTCGCCACGGGCATCCTCCATTGTATGCATTTTGCTGGGGATTGCCATTAGCAACGGGCCACAAGTGCAGGATTTGCTCCCCTATATATATGCACAACTGCATGTGGGTTTGAGCAGCTCCTGCTAATGCCAACCTGTCTTCTTAGTTTGTATATATAGATTCCTGGAGGTGTATAAACTCCTATTTAAATGTGCCTGTTTTCCATCTACAGGTCACATTTAGGTGCACCTGTGAAGCCTGGGCTATATCAGCAAGTCTTGAGTGGGACTCACAGACTCCTCCCTCCTCCCATTGCAAGCATGGCCACATGCTGGAGGTAACTGGTGAGTTGTTTGCGAGTCGGCCTTATGCTCCTGTAATTTGCCCACTGGCTCCTGGTATCGCCCATATGGCTCAGGTAGGAGAGTGTAGGGTCCCGGGCTACTTGAGAAACCTTGTCGTGGTGTCCGGGCTTAGACATGTTCTACACCGTAGGACATGTTGACTAATCTCTCAATTTTAAAATCAGTTTGAGAATTAGTGAGACTGCAGAGTGCACCTATGTTTGTTATTGTTTTGTTATATTGTTATATTAATTATCACATCCACACTTGTTACCTTGTGTAGGATGTCTATTGTGGTACTTGTGGTTCGCCACGGGCATCCTCCATTGTATGCATTTTGCTGGGGATTGCCATTAGCAACGGGCCACAAGTGCAGGATTTGCTCCCCTATATATATGCACAACTGCATGTGGGTTTGAGCAGCTCCTGCTAATGCCAACCTGTCTTCTTAGTTTGTATATATAGATTCCTGGAGGTGTATAAACTCCTATTTAAATGTGCCTGTTTTCCATCTACAGGTCACATTTAGGTGCACCTGTGAAGCCTGGGCTATATCAGCAAGTCTTGAGTGGGACTCACAGACTCCTCCCTCCTCCCATTGCAAGCATGGCCACATGCTGGAGGTAACTGGTGAGTTGTTTGCGAGTCGGCCTTATGCTCCTGTAATTTGCCCACTGGCTCCTGGTATCGCCCATATGGCTCAGGTAGGAGAGTGTAGGGTCCCGGGCTACTTGAGAAACCTTGTCGTGGTGTCCGGGCTTAGACATGTTCTACACCGTAGGACATGTTGACTAATCTCTCAATTTTAAAATCAGTTTGAGAATTAGTGAGACTGCAGAGTGCACCTATGTTTGTTATTGTTTTGTTATATTGTTATATTAATTATCACATCCACACTTGTTACCTTGTGTAGGATGTCTATTGTGGTACTTGTGGTTCGCCACGGGCATCCTCCATTGTATGCATTTTGCTGGGGATTGCCATTAGCAACGGGCCACAAGTGCAGGATTTGCTCCCCTATATATATGCACAACTGCATGTGGGTTTGAGCAGCTCCTGCTAATGCCAACCTGTCTTCTTAGTTTGTATATCAGAGGCAGACACACAAAAAAAATGACACACTGCTGAGCTTTGCAATGATGGTATTCTGGTAGTGGCAACAGCATGCGTTGATTGGCGTGCTGTCTGGCTG
Organism: Bufo bufo; assembly: GCF_905171765.1. NCBI lineage: Eukaryota > Metazoa > Chordata > Amphibia > Anura > Bufonidae > Bufo > Bufo bufo. The sequence goes on from NC_053394.1 coordinate 250,705,971, forward strand.
ACCCCGGGTGCCGATACATGCTGTCTGACGGTGCCACTAGCTCCTTGCGATGACCTCCCCCTGCTTTCAACTCGTCTCCTCCTCCTCTCTGTCTCCCCATCTGAACTTTCCCCCTGTTCTTCTTCTCTTCGAGCGGGCACCCACGTGACATCCACGGACACATCGTCATCATCAACCGCTTCACTTGTATCTGACAACTCAGCAAAGGAAGCAGCAGCGGGTACAACATCATCATCATCACACCGTACATCCATGTGTGTACTGCTGCCTGACTGAGACATATCCCTGTTATCTACATCCTCTGGCAATCTGATGTGTAAATAACTCCTCAAGATCAAGTGAAGTGGCTCTGGTGCTAGTGTTGGTGGTGGCGGCAGGCAGGCGAGTGGTAACTTGAGAGGTGCCCGAAGCTGAGCTGGAGGAGGATGGTGCGTCAAGGTTCCAAGCGGAAGCTGTAGAAGATTGGGTGTCCTGTGTTAGCCAGTCAACTATGTCCTCAGAACTTTTCGAGTTCAGAACACGTGGCCTCTGAACACTGGGCATTATTCTAGGGCCAAAGGAAATCACAGCACCACGGCGGCCCCTGTGGGGTGGCCTGCCTCCGCCTGTCTTTTTTTTTTAGATTAGTGGTACTATGCGTGCAAGGTACTGTGCCACCCGATATGAGTGGTGGACAGTGGGAACAGTACACTCTGTGGGCCTGACACACACTGGTAGGCAACTGCAATTATGTTACAGAGAAAAAATTGTTTTATAGTGATGAGCGGCAGGGGTCATATTCGAATTCGCGATATTTTGCAAATATTTTGTAGAATATTCGTTGAATATTCGCAAATTCGAATATTCGTTATATTGTACGATTCTTTTACTTGAAAAATCGGCAAGGTAATGATCGTGTAATATGCAAATTTTCGTGATGCAAGTAATGCAAATTTTTATTGCGAATTTTTCAACTTACAACTATTAGACAAAGAAGATTATAGCACTATATTAGCTAAATTGCTCTATATTAGTTTTTTTTTCCCGAATATTTGCTATATTGCTATAACTAGAACAATTCTAAAACAAGAATATATAGCAATATAGCGAATATTCAAAAAAAAAAACAACTAATGAGCAATTTAGCTATCATAGTGCTATAATCTTTTTTTTATAGTTGTAATTTTTTTTCCAATCTGAACTTCAGATGTGAAAAAAATTAAAACTATTAGACAAAGAAGATTATAGCACTATATTAGCTAAATTGCTCTATATTTGTTTTTGTTTTTTTGGAATATTCGCTATATTGCTATAACTTCGTTTTTTCGAATATTTGTAATATTCTAAAACAAGAATATATATCAATATAGCGAATATTCAAAAAAAAAAAATAATATACAGTAATTTAGCTAATATAGTGCTATAATCTTTTTTTTTTTATAGTTGTAATTTTTTTCCAATCTGAACTTCAGAGAAAAAAATTACAACTATTAGACAAAGAAGATTATAGCACTATATTAGCTAAATTGCTCTATATTTGTTTTTGGTTTTTTTCGAATATTCGCTATATTGCTATATATTCTTGTTTTAGAATATTACGAATATTCGAAAAAACAAAGTTATAGCAATATAGCGAATATTCGAAAAAAAATACGAATATAGAGCAATTTAGCTAATATAGTGCTATAATCTTCTTTGTCTAATAGTTATAAGTTGAAAAATTTGCATTACGAAAATTCGCAAACAACACTACTCCTAAAGTCATATATACTGCAGCCTTCTCATTGGCCCACAAGCTAGAAGCAGGGAGGGATCATGTGTGCTGATTAAAACAAAAAATCGAATATTCGAAATTACGAATATATATCGCTATATTCGAAATATACGCAAATTTTCAAAGTACCAATATTCGCGATAAAAATTCGAAATTTGAATATTCGTGATCAACACTATTGTTTTACTGTTTTAACTGCAAGCTACTGTGCCACCAGATATGAGTGGTGGGCACTGGCATTGGGCACAGTACACTCTGTGGGCCTGACACACACTGGCAGGCAACTGCAATTATATTACAGAGAAAAAAATTGTTTTACTGTTTTAACTGCAAGCTACTGTGCCACCAGATATGAGTGGTGGGCACTGGCATTGGGCACAGTACACTCTGTGGGCCTGACACACACTGGCAGGCAACTGCAATTATATTACAGAGAAAAAGATGTTTTACTGTTTTAACTGTAAGCTACTTTGCCACCAGATATGAGTGGTGGGCACTGGCATTGGGCACAGTACACTCTGTGGGCCTGACAGACACTGGCAGGCAACTGCAATTATATTACAGACAGAGAAAACATTGTTTTACTGTTTTAACTGTAAGCTACTGTGTCACCAGATATGAGTGATGGGCACTGGCAGTGGGCACAGTACAGTCTGTGGGCCTGACACACACTGACAGGCAACTGCAATTATATTACAGAGAAGAAAAAAAAAAGAAGCAGACTGATGTACTAGCCCTAAAAAGGGCTTTTTGGGTGCTGTCAGGACGCTGTCCTTACAGCAGATCAGATGAGTCTTTGAGGACTGGAGTGGACACAGAACACTGGCCTAGCTAACGATTTCCGTATTAAATCAGCAGCAGCTGCACTCTCCCTGCTCTCACTAACACTGCAGCTTCAGAATGAATGATTGGCTGGAATGTGTCTGCTGACTGTGAGGTACAGGGTCAAAGTTTGCTCAATGATGACGTATAGGGGGCGGACCGAACATCGCATATGTTCGCCCACCGCGGCGAACGCGAACAAGCGATGTTCGCCGGGAACTGTTCGCCGGCGAATAGTTCGAGACATCTCTTTTGCTAAACCGTTGACCAACCTTACTAAGAAAGGGGCGGATTTGGAGAATTGGTCTACTGAGGCCATTTCTTCATTTGAAAAATTAAAAAAGGCATTCAGTAGCGCTCCTATTTCTGATCCAGCCTGATCAGGAGAGACCTTTTATTGTGGAGGTGGATGCGTCCGAGGACGGCGCAGGAGCAGTCCTTTCACAAGGTCCTGCTAGCCTCACTAACCTGAGACTGTGTGCCTTCTTCTCCAGGAAATTCTCTCCCACGGAGAGAAACTACGACATAGGGAATAGGGAGCTGCTGGCTATTAAATGGGCATTTGAGGAGTGGAGGCATTTTCTGGAGGGGGCAAGGCATTGTGTAACTGTTGTCACTGACCATAAAAACCTTATGTTTCTCGATTCTGCTAAGAGGTTGAATCCCCGTCAAGCCAGATGGGCTATGTTTTTTACTCGTTTTGATTTTTCCATTACGTTCAGGCTGGGAAGTAAAAATGTGAAGGTGGACGCATTATCTTGGAGCTTCCATGCTTTTCAACCTACTGAGGTACCACCTGAATACATCCTACAAGCAAAAATCTTCATAGCAGCTCTAACCCAGGATATCTCGGCTCACATTAGGTCTGAACAACATCTGGCACCGGTATCCACCCCAACAGATAAGTTGTTTGTTCCCGTACAATTTCATCTCCAGCTGTTGGGTGAGTGTCACAATTCTGCCTTTTGTGGACATTCGGTTGTTGAGGGCACTAAGGATCTGGTTTCTAGATCTTATTGGTGGTTCATTCTAACTAGGGATGTCAAGTCCTACGTGTCAGTCTGTGAGGTTTGTGCCAGGTCCAAGACACCTAGGACTCGCCTTGCTGGTAACCTACGACCCCTATCCATTCCCAGTAGACCCTGGTCCCATATCTCGATGGACTTTTTAACTGACCTAACGCTGGCGGGGGGTAAGACTGTGGTTTGGGTAGTGGTCGATAGGTTTAGCAAGATGGTCCATTTAATTCCCCTGTCTAAACTCCCGAATGCCAAAACTCTAGTGTCTATTTTTGTGAAAGAAATTGTTTGATTGCATGGTATCCCGGAAAATATTGTTTCTGACCGGGGTTTGCAGTTTGTGTCTAAATTCTGGAGGGCCTTCTGTCAAAAATGTCAAATTTCATTGTCTTTTTCCTCTGCCTTTCACCCTGAGAGTAATGGGCAGACTGAACGCCTTAATCAGTCTGTGGAACAATTCATTGATGACCAGCAATTATGGGTTAAATTTCTTCCATTGGCTTAATTTGCTTTGAATAACCGTGTCAATACTTGTGCTGGGGTTTCACCTTTCTTTTGTAACCATGGTTTCCATCCCTGTTTTCATTCTGGGTCATCCGTCTCCTCCTCTAACCCTGAGGCGGATAGGCTCTCCTCTGACCTGTGCACAGTTTGGGCCCGAGTTCAATCGAACTTAGAAAAGGCTCTAAGTTCTCAGAAACTCAAGGCCGATAGGAGACTTCAAGGGGGGTGAATTTTCAGGTTGGGGATAAGGTATGGTTGTCCTCCAAGAATCTCTCTCTTAAGGTAGATTCTAAAAAGTTTTCTCCTCGTTTTATTGGACCATATAAGATCACGGAGGTGATCAACCCGGTATCATTTAGGTTGGAGCTGCCTGAGTCATTCCACATTCATAATGTGTTCCATAAATCTCTACTTAAAAAATATTTTGAACCGGTAGTACCATCAAAAGCCTCGCCTCCGCCGGTTCTTGTTAATGATGCTGTCGAGTATGTGGTGTCTAAAATAGTGGATGTCAGGAAGGTGCGTAATTCCTTGCAGTACCTGATTCACTGGAAGGGGTAAGGACCTGAAGAGAGATCTTGGGTACCTGCCAGGAAGGTTCATGCTCCTAGACTTGTTCGAAAATTTCATTTAGAACATTCTGAAAGGCCATCGCCTGAAGTCTTGGGTTTGGTGGCCCCTCGTAAAAGGGGGGGTACTGTAACGGGGTGTCGAAGGTGCACTCAGTCTCCCATCAGCCGCAGACCTGCTGCTTAGCTTCGGGAGCGAGGATCTGTGTTTGACTTCATTCCCAGGGCGGCTTTGCTAGCTGGGAGGCTCCCTGCTCCTAGGTCTGCCTTGAACGCTGAGCTGATCACTCGGTGCTCGACTGGTCGGTCTGTCGGTCATGTGACGCTGGCCACGTCACATGACCCTCACTCCCCACTATAAATACAGGCAGCCTACTGGCCACAGGTTGCCTGTTAATTTAGGTTCCTGGCGTTTGTTGGATACCTGTATACTTACCTGATCCTGTTCCCTGACGATCCTTTGCCTGCTCCTCCTGTACTGCGCCTCCCTCCTGGTATTTTGACCTCGGCTTCCACCTGACTATTCTTTGCGGACTCCTTTGGTACTTCTCGACTCTCCTGGTATTTATGACCCCGGCTTCTCCTGACCATTCTTTGCTTATCCCTCTGTACTGCGTTGTCCTCTTGGTTTTGACCCGGTCCGTTCACTATCCGTTATTTGTCTTGTCTGTCCTTCCTGCACGTATCCTAAGTTAGGGACTGCCGTCCAGTTGTCCCCTGTCATCAGGACTCGTGAGGCAAGTAGGCAGGGCCAGGGGTGAGGGTGGAGCGCAGTGGTCACTATTCTCCCCCCTGTGTGTGTATGTACGTGACCGTTACACCATTGTGGTGTATAGAGCCAAAAATGTTACAATTGTGTCGATGTCCCAATATTTATGGACCTGACTATAATGAGTACTAAATTTTTGCCCTTTTGGCATACTATGGAAATGCTTCTGGAGAGGAATATTTTTTGTGTTGAGTGAAGAGCGCTACGGATCATAGATCCGAAGTCACTTCATTCACTTCTGCGGAGAACTTCAGCATTTGATTCTACAACTTTAAAACCATTTTAAAACTGCAATCCGAAGTTGGCTTCGGTACCAAAGTAGCAGTCAGTACAGAAGCCGACTTCGGATCCCAGTTTTAAAATGGTTTTCAAGTTCAATAATCAAAGTCCAAAGTTATTCAATGAAATCTTGCAAGACTTCGGACATAATAAATTTCACCTCCACAAAGCCCATACATTTGAATGCTGTATGGAGACTGGTCACCATAAGGCATTAAAAGTTTTGAACAAAGCAAATTCAGATCTATGACCCAATGGGTGCTTTGCTCAACACTAATCTTTACTGTTAAGTGTGCTAATAAAAATTGTGCTTATTAATAATGTTGAGCGCGAATATTCGAATTACGAATATTTATTGTGAATATCACAACTTTGAAAATTCAAATAATTTGAATATAGTGCTTCATATTTGTTTTTCGAATATTCGTCATTTTTTTTTTTACTCGAAAAATCGGCAAGATAATGATCGCGTAATATGCGAATATTACACGATCAATACAGGCGTGAAGAAGGGAGGAATCATGACTTCAGATGGAAAAAAATGACAAATATATTTTTTAAAAAATTCTATAGTGCTATATATTAGTTTTTTAGAATATTCGCCAATGACGAATATTCTAAAAAACAAATATATTACACTATATTCAATATAGTGCTATATATTCGTTTTTGACCCACGCCTGTATTGATTGTGTAATATTCACATATTACGCGATCATTATCTTGCCGATTTTTTGAGTAAATATTCTAATTCACAAATGTCCGACGAATATTCTACTAAATATTCGCGAAATATTGCGAATTTGAATATGACTCCAGCCGCTCATCACTACTTATTAACAGTTTAGATGATACAATTTAAGCATGTAGTTTAAAAAATATTTTATGTTATAGTAACATATCATATTTTGATAGGTGGGGATCTTAATGCTGAGACCCCCAGCGATCACTAGAATGAGGATAATGGGGGGGCGTGGCTTGACTGCTGAGGGAGATGGTCGCATGAGGTGAGAGCTCCTCTGCAGTTCTGCTCAAAAGCGACTAAAAAGCTATAATTTCCCTCAAAATGGATTATTTCTCCCGTTCCAAACGATCAAGGAGCATAAAGATGAAAAGATTTAAGAATTCGGAGCGATCAGCCAGGAGAAACAGATCCTTTTCAAACCATGAAGGAGACGACCGAGACGATGCAGGATCAACGTCGGATGTATCGACGGCATCCAGCTCTATGAGAGCCCCTGCTCGCGGCAAACTACCATCGTATTCTACCCCGATCAGCAAGGAGAAAAGAATACCAAAGCTACCTCCCTGTACGCCGCATAAGAGAGGAAAATCGGCAGATGCAGCGGCGGCCCCAGGGGCTGCAGCACACGGCCCTTATCTCACCCCACCCAGCTTAGACAAAAGAAGCATCTTGGAGAAAGCTAGGGGTTCAGAGATGGAACAACAGGCCCGATCTTCGGCCTCACCTGAGCTCAGTGAACATGAGCAGGGTGAACCGGCCGGGCAGAACAAAAGATTAAACAAAAAATCGCCGACAACAGTGGCCCAGGAAAAGGACTATGAGACGCAAGAAGCGCAGAGCCGAAGCGCTGCAGACACTGGATTAGAGCACGATGTAAGCCACGATGCATTTGCTGACATTACAGCGACAGATAAAGAAGTATCTGGGAATTTATTGAAAGAAATGCTCTTAGCTCTGAGGGCCTCCATTAATGCGGATTTTAAATCTACTATCCTCCCCCTGCAACAGACTGTAGCAGAAATCGGGGACAGAGTCTCACACGTGGAGGTAAAAATGGGAGAATTAGCGGCTTCTCAAAATGAAGTAATCGACAGATTCAACGCGACGGAGGACACAGTGCAAGCACTACAGGCCAAGGTAAACGATCTGGAAGACCGCAGTAGACGGAATAATATAAAGTTCCGGGGGATACCTGAGTCAGTGTCTAACCGAGATTTATTGCCGTACATTGAAGATCTAGCCAAAACCCTCATACCACACGCAAAGGATTATGAGCTATGTATAGATAGGGCTCATAGACTCCCAAAACCTGCTTTTTTGAACAAAGATGTGTCTAGAGATGTGCTGGCCAGATTCACCTTCTATCACATCAAAGAACTAATGATGAGGGAGATGAGGAAGAATCCCTCTCTCCCAGAACATTTTTCTGGCATAAAACTATTTACGGACTTGTCTGCTGCGACCATCAAGGCTAGAAGAACCTTTATGCAAGTTACTAAAACTTTGGCTGCGAATGATATCAGTTATAGGTGGGGTTTCCCAGTCAAAATCCTGATATTTAAAGATGGTGAAATACATGCGTTGACATCCCCGGAATCTGCATTGGTCACTTTGGAAAAATGGGGATTGAAAATAGAACCAGAGACACGTTTCCAAGATGGCCACCGCAACAAACCACAAAGAAGCCAACGCCCTGCTAGACCAAGGGAGGACAAAGGAACAATGTACAGATAAGAACTAACCCGCCCTACACTTTGTTACACCATTGGATGGCATACGCCCATCCACTCGGGTCTGCCCTATTTTTTAAAGGGCTGTTTGTTTGTTTTTTTCTGTTTCTATCTGCTGTTTTTTACACAGCAGCTTCGATTCGACTTTATGCCACTTTTGCAGAAGATATCGCCTTTAAATACGCCTATACATATCCCTTCTGTCCTGGATCCCAACGACTAATGGAATTCAGTGACGCAATTTTTGGTAAGTGTTGCTGGTGTTATGACCTGAATGTTTTGAGATACATAGCGATGTATGATTTTTGGCCATGTCTATTGCCTTAACCTCTATTAATGCGAGGGGACTTAACTCCCCTTTTAAACGACACCAACTGTGGAGAGAGGCTATGAACACGGGTTGCGACGTTCTGTATGCCCAGGAGACACACTTTTCCAAAAATAATACTCCCATAATGCGCCATAGGCGTTTCCCTAAGGTTATATACACCACATATTCCAGAAAACAAAGAGGAGTCCTGATAGCCTTCAAGGATTCTGTAACAGTGGATGTCCAAGAACAGTACATAGATACGGAGGGCAGGTATATTATATTGGTGGTACTTATTGATAATAAGCTATTTACCCTAGCTAACGTGTATGCTTCTAACTCGGGTCAAATTAGATTCTTGAAAAAAATCTGCAAGAAAATTAACAACGTCAAAAAGGGACATCTCATTTGGGGAGGAGATTTTAATGCAGTCTTGGATACGCAATTAGATACGACTCATGGGGATAGGCACAGAGATACAGCGGTCAAAAATTTACTAGAGCGGAATGAGATGTTTGACATTTGGAGGTTGAAACATGCAACAGAGAGAGACTATACCCATTTCTCCCATAAGAACAAATCCTATTCCAGAATAGATTATTTCCTGATAGAAAGACCCCTTATAGATTTAGTTTCATGCTCTGACATTGGTAACATAGTGTGGTCTGACCACGCCCCCATTACTCTGAAGATTGCCATAAATAAACATCAGACTAGCGATTATGTGTGGAGACTAGATTCATTTATCTTAAAAAATGATAAAATGGCAGAATCCATCAAAGCAGACTTGGAGGAGTATTTCGATATTAATAACACCCCTGGAATGGACCCCTTCACTGTTTGGTCTGCCCACAAGGCAAAAATCAGAGGTTCATTTTTATCTCTAAATTCTTATCTCAAAAAACAAAGAGAGAGGGAACTAAATGAATCCTTGCTTAAGGTCAAAGATTTAGAAGCTAAACATAAGCTTAATCCATCATTCCCATTAACGCAAGACCTTCAGAAACTCAGATTTAAAATCTACAATCTGTTGCTTTTTAAATATGAAAAAATGGTGAGACAATCCAAATTGAACTACTATTCCCAAGACAACAAAGCGGGGGCGATGCTTGCCAGACGCCTGAAGGCAAAATTCCAAAGATCAAAAATACGTCAGATTAGACACCCCCTCACAAAACAGGTCAAATTAGCTCCCAGAGATATTGCCAATGCTTTTGCTCAATTTTATAAGGATTTATATAACTTGGCCCCAGACTCCCAAAACTCAGTAGGAGAAACAATTATGACTGAATTTCTTGGAAAAATCAACCTCCCAAAAATTAGACCAGAACTTCTCCAAAAATTGAACCTCCCTATCTCTCAGGAAGAAATTATCAAAGCCATTAAATCCTCACCCAATCAGAAATCCCCAGGTCCAGATGGCTTTTCGACTGAGTATTACAAGAAATACATAGACACCCTTCTCCCACATATACATAAGATCTTCAATTTGGCCTTTACCACAGGTAGATTCCCTGAAGATATGCTCAAAGCCACTATTGTGACAATCCCTAAACCAGAAAAAGACCCCTTAGAGATCAAGAATTATAGACCAATATCCCTACTAAATGTAGATTTGAAACTCTATTCAAAAATCTTAGCAGACAGATTCCAAAATATACTGCCTGAATTGATTCACAGAGACCAGGTGGGATTTCTCAAAAATAGGCAGGGTCCAGACAATACTAGACGGGTTCTGACTTTGCTCCAATGCTGTGAAAAATACAATACTCCATCAGTTTTCCTCACAATTGATGCCGAAAAGGCATTCGATCGCATCAACTGGCTATATGCCTTTAAAACATTGGAAGCTTTCGGTGTCAAAGGGTCTATTCAATCCGGCATTGGAGCACTGTACAGCAACCCGTCCGCCAATGTGTATGTTAATGGATGCATGTCCGAAACATTTAACATCACAAATGGAACAAGACAGGGATGCCCATTTTCCCCCCTGTTATTTGTTATGTCCATAGAACCACTAGCTGCTGCGATCAGGGCTACATCTAGGATACAGGGCATAAAGTTGGGTCATAGTGAATACAAGCTAGCTTTATTTGCAGACGACGTGATCCTTACTTTAACTGATCCACTCAAATCCCTGGAGGCCTTTTTCGAAATAGCTGAGACCTTTGGTCAATTATCATTTTACAAAATCAACCAGGACAAATCACAGGCTCTCCCTATGAACGTTAATCCCTCACTATTGCAGGATCTCAAACACCGATTCAAACTAGATTGGCAAAAATCCCAAATTACATACCTGGGCATACGAGTGTCGCACCCTTCTTCTAGACTTTTCGATAATAATTTCCCTAAGTTGGCCTCTGAAATAGGTAAGGACATGGCTGAATTTTAAAAAAATACTGTATCATGGCTGGGCAGGGTAGCAGCTTATAAAATGCTACTTCTGCCCAGACTACTGTATCTCTTCAGGTCAATACCAGTTGATATCCCTGAAGCATTTTTTCGCGTCACTGAATGACAAAATGAGGAAATACATTTGGGAACGCAAAAAATCTAGGGTAGCCTTCAAAACTACCATGAGACATCAGAAGAAAGGAGGACTGGGGGTTCCACATCTTAAGTTCTACTACCATGCAGCAGTCTTGGACCAACTTTCCCATTGGTGGTCCAACAACCCAGACAAAATATGGGTCCAAATAGAAAAACAGATATGTGGTCTGGGGTCACTTAAAACAAGACTGCTGGCACCCATTTTAGGCCTTCCCCTCCCACCTCCGCATATTAACATAATCAGATTTTCAGATAATGTCTGGAAAACCTTCCTTAATATGAGGAAAGGAAAGATCCATCTACCCCTAACTGATTGCACGCTGGACTTCCTTCACGACCAAATTGACATAATACCCACTCAAGAATGGAAAGACAAAGGCGTTGCCTCCCTACACGATTTTATGGTAGCTGACAAAATTCTAACCTTTTCAGAACTTAAAATTAAATTCGGCCTTAACAGAGATGACCTCTACAGGTACCTCAAGATTAGAGATTTCATAAATAAAAGAGAGATCAGAAATAGACAGATGCTCCCCCACATGACCCCTATAGGCAAATTATTCAAGAATAAAAAGAATATCTCTAGCTTCTACAACCAACTTACAGAATCCCTCAACTCCGCTCCAAACCACTACATGGCCAAATGGGAACAAGACCTGAGCATTAAAATAGACCTAGCTGACTGGTACACTTCATTTGCCAATGTACACAAATATTTTCACTGCACTAAGCATAAAGAGGTTTTTCTTAAGACATATCTAAGATGGTATTATACCCCTAGCAAGCTCCATCTCATTTTTCCTGGAGCCACTGATAGATGCTGGAGGCAATGCGGAGAAAAGGGGACACTCCTTCATGTCCTATGGGAGTGCATCTTCATTAGACCCCTAAAGCAGCAAGTTTCCTAATCTGGAAAACTTTAAAGATTAAGATTGATCTTACCCCCCAATTGGCACTACTACTCCTAAGTCTTGAAGACATTCCCCATCAATCAAGGTCTATAATGGCACACATAGTCATGACCACGAAACTGATAATTACACGACATTGGAAATCGGAAGATACCCCCCACATCAGGGAAGTCTGGCAGGCTATTAACAACACATGTTCCTTTGAACACTCCATAGCTAGGATCCAGGACAGACTTGATGTCTACCATTATAGATGGGACGTATGGCGTAATAGTTCCTACTATTCTTCCCAGATTTGAAGGCTAATTCTGCATTTATCTGATGTTGTTGGGTTTACACCCTTTGTTTTTCCTTTGTTTTTTCTGTTTTCTTTCTGTTTTCCCTCCTAGGACACAAATCAACCTGATTGATACAAACTTGTAAATTTTAATGCTTCAGCACTATTATCAGTGTATATTCAAGTTTATATTTGTTATGTAAATCCTTACCCCTATGTGTCATAGGAGTGATGTTTATGTTTATTCAACCTTTGGTTCTTGTTATTGAAAAATTCAAAAATAAAATATTGCATAGAATGAGGATAATGAAAAGCTCAAAAATCTCACTGCAGGAAACAGCTTGATAGAAAGTCTAAGAGCCTGTCTTGATTCTGTTACCTGCAGCAAGGAAAGAGAGAGCCTTCTGTATGACTTGAACTCATACCAATCAAAAACTCTGATACGTCGCTATGACACACCAAAGGTTTTTTTCAAAGTACAGTGGCACTTTAAATTTAAAGGGAATGTGTCATATTTTTTTTTCTACCAGTTAAAACCAAATAGCAACGCATATCCTTTTTTTTCTAATCAGTTCTATTTTCTGAACATGGGGGCTTCCATTTTCCCTCAGCTGTTCTTAACAGCATTTAGAATGCATTGAGAAAATTGCTTTATGGTAGTCACACGTGCCATACACACAATGGTCAGGAGGGACCTCATTTACTTTTTTCTAGACATGCTCTGAACCTTTGCAGAGGTCATTTTACAAGGAAAGAATAGGAAAGCCTTGACAATCACCTATTGTGAATGGAGGATCCTGTCATATCTAAACACAGAGGTGACATCTCCTTTTCATTACAGGCAGGTTTAGAATAATATGTAACTGCAGTAAAGTGATCTGTATAGACTAGAGTTGAGCGAACACCTGGATGTTCGGGTTCGAGAAGTTCGGCCGAACTTCCCGGAAATGTTCGGGTTCGGGATCCGAACCCGACCCGAACTTTGTACCGAACCTGAACCCCATTGAAGTCAATGGGGACCCGAACTTTTGGGCACTAAAAAGGCTGTAAAACAGCCCAGGAAAGAGCTAGAGGGCTGCAAAAGGCAGCAACGTGTAGGTAAATCCCCTGCAAACAAATGTGGATAGGGAAATGAATTAAAAAAAAATAAAAAAAATAAAAATGACCCAATATCAATTGGACAGAGGTCCCATAGCAGAGAATCTGGCTTCACGTCAGCAGAGAATCAGTCTCTTCATGCCATAGCAAAGAATCTGGCTTCATGGCAGCACAGAATCAGTCTCTTCATGCCATAGCAGAGAATCTGGCTTCATGTCAGCACAGAATCAGTCTTCATGTCATAGCAGAGAATCAGGCTTCACGTCACCCACCACTGGAACAGGCCACTGTCACACATTTAGGCCCAGGCACCCAGGCAGAGGAGAGAGGTCCCGTAACAGAGAATCTGGCCTGATGTCAGCGCAGAATCAGTCTTCATGTCATAGCAGAGAATCAGGCTTCACGTCACCCACTACTGGAACAGGCCACTGTCACACATTTAGGCCCAGGCACCCAGACAGAGGAGAGCGGTCCCGTAACAGAGAATCTGGCCTTATGTCAGCGCAGAATCTGTCTTCATGTCATAGCAGAGAATCAGGCTTCACGTCACCCACCACTGGAACAGGCCACTGTCACACATTTAGGCCCCGGCACCCAGACAGAGGAGAGCGGTCCCGTAACAGAGAATCTGGCCTTATGTCAGCGCAGAATCTGTCTTCATGTCATAGCAGAGAATCAGGCTTCACGTCACCCACCACTGGAACAGGCCACTGTCACACATTTAGGCCCCGGCACCCAGACAGAGGAGAGAGGTCCTGTAACAGAGAATCTGCCCTTATGTCAGCACAGAATCTGTCTTCATGTCATAGCAGAGAATCAGGCATCACGTCACCCACCACTGGAAAAGACCACTGTCACACATTTAGGCCCAGGCACCCAGGCAGAGGAGAGAGGTCCCGTAACAGAGAATCTGGCCTTATGTCAGCGCAGAATCAGTCTTCATGTCATAGCAGAGAATCAGGCTTCACGTCACCCACCACTGGAACAGGCCACTGTCACACATTTAGGCCCCGGCACCGAGACAGAGGAGAGCGGTCCCAAAAAAGAGAATCTGGCCTTATGTCAGTGCAGAATCTGTCTTCATGTCATAGCAGAGAATCAGGCTTCACGTCACCCACCACTGGAACAGGCCACTGTCACACATTTAGGCCCAGGCACCCAGGCAGAGGAGAGAGGTCCCGTAACAGAGAATCTGGCCTGATGTCAGCGCAGAATCTGTCTTCATGTCATAGCAGAGAATCAGGCTTCACGTCACCCACCACTGGAACAGGCCACTGTCACACATTTAGGCCCCGGCACACAGACAGAGGAGAGCGGTCCCGTAACAGAGAATCTGGCCTTATGTCAGCGCAGAATCTGTATTCATGTCATAGCAGAGAATCAGGCTTCACGTCACCCACCACTGAAACAGGCCACTGTCACACATTTAGGCCCAGGCACCCAGGCAGAGGAGAGAGGTCCCGTAACAGAGAATCTGGCCTTATGTCAGCGCAGAATCAGTCTTCATGTCATAGCAGAGAATCAGGCTTCACGTCACCCACCACTGGAACAGGCCACTGTCACACATTTAGGCCCCGGCACACAGACAGAGGAGAGCGGTCCCGTAACAGAGAATCTGGCCTTATGTCAGCGCAGAATCTGTCTTCATGTCATAGCAGAGAATCAGGCTTCACGTCACCCACCACTGGAACAGGCCACTGTCACATATTTAGGCCCAGGCACCCAGGCAGAGGAGAGAGGTCGCGTAACAGAGAATCTGGCTTCATGTCAGCACAGAATAAGTCTTCATGTCATAGCAGAGAATCAGGCTTCACGTCACCCACCACTGGAACAGGCCACTGTCACATATTTAGGCCCAGGCACCCAGGCAGAGGAGAGAGGTCGCGTTACAGAGAATCTGGCTTCATGTCAGCACAGAATAAGTCTTCATGTCATAGCAGAGAATCAGGCTTCACGTCACCCACCACTGGAACAGGCCACTGTCACATATTTAGGCCCAGGCACCCAGGCAGAGGAGAAAGGTCGCGTAACAGAGAATCTGGCTTCATGTCAGCACAGAATAAGTCTTCATGTCATAGCAGAGAATCAGGCTTCACGTTACCCACCACTGGAACAGGCCACTGTCACACATTTAGGCCCCGGCACCCAGACAGAGGAGAGGTTCATTCAACTTTGGGTTGCCCCGCAATGTAATGGTAAAATGAAATTAAAAATAGTATTGAATGAGGAAGTGCCCTGGAGTAGAATAATATATTGTTAAGGGGAGGTAGTTAATATCTAATCTGCACAAGGGATGGACAGGTCCTGTGGGATCCATGCCTGGTTCATTTTTATGAACATCAGCTTGTCCACATTGGCTGTAGACAGGCGTCTGCGTTTGTCTGTAATGACGCCCCCTGCCGTGCTGAATACACGTTCAGACAAAACGCTGGCCGCCGGGCAGGCCAGCACCTCCAAGGCATAAAAGGCTAGCTCTGGCCACGTGGACAATTTGGAGACCCAGAAGTTGAATGGGGCCGAACCATCAGTCAGTACGTGGAGGGGTGTGCACAGGTACTGTTCCACCATGTTAGTGAAATGTTGCCTCCTGCTAACACGTTCCGTGTCAGGTGGTGGTGCACTTAGCTGTGGCGTATTGACAAAACTTTTCCACATCTCTGCCATCCTAACCCTGCCCTCAGAGGAGCTGGCCGTGACACAGCTGCGTTGGCGACCTCTTGCTCCTCCTCTGCCTTCGCCTTGGGCTTCCACTGGTTCCCCTGTGACATTTGGGAATGCTCTCAGTAGCGCGTCTACAAACGTGCGCTTGTACTCGCGCATCTTCCTATCACGCTCCAGTGTAGGAAGTAAGGTGGGCACATTGTCTTTGTACCGGGGATCCAGCAGGGTGGCAACACAGTAGTCCGCACACGTTAAAATGTGGGCAACTCTGCTGTCGTTGCGCAGGCACTGCAGCATGTAGTCGCTCATGTGTGCCAGGCTGCCCAGAGGTAAGGACAAGCTGTCCTCTGTGGGAGGCGTATCGTCATCGTCCTGTGTTTCCCCCCAGCCACGCACCAGTGATGGGCCCGAGCTGCTTTGGGTGCCACCCCGCTATGAACATGCTTCATCCTCATCCTCCTCCACCTCCTCCTCATCCTCGTCCTCCTCGTCCTCCAGTAGTGGGCCCTGTCTGGCCACATTTGTACCTGGCCTCTGCTGTTGCAAAAAACCTCCCTCTGAGTCACTTTGAAGAGACTGGCCTGAAAGTGCTAAAAATGACCCCTCTTCCTCCTCTTCCTCCTGGGCCACCTCCTCTTCCATCATCGCCCTAAGTGTTTTCTCAAGGAGACATAGAAGTGGTATTGTAACGCTGATAACGGCATTATCGCCACTGGCCATGTTGGTTGAGTACTCGAAACAGCGCAACAGGGCACACAGGTCTCGCATGGAGGCCCAGTCATTGGTGGTGAAGTGTGTCTGATCCACAGTCTGACCCGTGCGTGCTGCAGCTGAAACTCCACTATGGCCTGCTGCTGCTCGCACAGTCTGTCCAGCATATGCAAGGTGGAGTTCCACCTGGTGGGTATGTCGCATATGAGGCGGTGCGCGAGAAGGCCGAAGTTACGCTGTAGCGCAGACAGGCGAGCAGCGGCAGGGTGTGAACGCCGGAAGCGCGAACAGACGGCCTGCACTTTATGCAGCAGCTCTGACATGTCGGGGTAGTTGCGAATGAACTTCTGCACCACGAAATTCAGCACATGCGCCAGGCAAGGGATGTGCGTCAAACCGGCTAGTCCCAGAGCTGCAACGAGATTTCGCCCATTATCGCACACCACCAGGCCGGGCTTGAGGCTCACCGGCAGCAACCACTCGTCGGTCTGTTGTTCTATACCCCGCCACAACTCCTGTGCGGTGTGGGGCCTGTCCCCCAAACATATGAGTTTCAGAATGGCTGCAGACGTTTACCCCGGGCTGTGCTGAAGTTGGTGGTAAAGGTGTGTGGCTGACTGGATGAGCAGGTGGAAGAAGAGGAGGAGGAAGCTGAGTAGGAGGAGGAGGAGACAGGAGGCAAAGAATGTTGCCCTGCGATCCTTGGCGGTGGAAGGATGTGCGCCAAACAGCTCTCCGCCTGGGGCCCAGCCGCCACTACATTTACCCAGTGTGCAGTTAGGGAGATATAGCGTCCCTGGCCGTGCTTACTGGTCCACGTATCTGTGGTTAGGTGGACCTTGCCACAGATGGCGTTGCGCAGTGCACACTTGATTTTATCGGACACTTGTTTGTGCAGGGAAGGCACGGCTCTCTTGGAGAAGTAATGGCGGCTGGGAACAACATACTGTGGGACAGCAAGCGACATGAGCTGTTTGAAGCTGTGTGTGTCCACCAGCCTAAATGACAGCATTTCATAGGCCAGTAGTTTAGAAATGCTGGCATTCAGGGCCAGGGATCGAGGGTGGCTGGGTGGGAATTTATGCTTTCTCTCAAATGTTTGTGAGATGAAGAGCTGAATGCTGTCGTGTGACATGGTTGAGATGCTTGGTGACGCAGGTGGTGGTGTTGGTGGTACATCCCATGTTTTCTGGGCGGCAGGTGCCAACGTTCCTCCAGAGGCAGAGGAAGAGGCCGAGAAGGCGGCAGCAGCAGCAGAAGAGGCCGAGGCGGCGGCAGCAGCAGAAGAGGCCGAGGCGGCAGCAGCAGAAGAGGCAGCAGGGGGAGCCTGAGTGACTTCCTTGTTTTTAAGGTGTTTACTCCACTGCAGTTCATGCTTTGCATGCAGGTGCCTGGTCATGCAGGTTGTGCTAAGGTTCAGAACGTTAATGCCTCGCTTCAGGCTCTGATGGCACAGCGTGCAAACCACTCGGGTCTTGTCGTCAGCACATTGTTTGAAGAAGTGCCATGCCAGGGAACTCCTTGAAGCTGCCTTTGGGGTGCTCGGTCCCAGATGGCGGCGGTCAGTAGCAGGCGGAGTCTCTTGGCGGCGGGTGTTCTGATTTTGCCCACTGCTCCCTCTTTTGCTACGCTGTTGGCTCGGTCTCACCACTGCCTCTTCCTCCAAACTGTCAAAGTCAGTGGCACGACCTTCATTCCATGTGGGGTCTAGGACCTCATCGTCCCCTGCATCGTCTTCCACCCAGTCTTGATCCCTGACCTCCTGTTCAGTCTGCACACTGCAGAAAGACGCAGCAGTTGGCACCTGTGTTTCGTCATCATCAGAGACGTGCTGAGGTGGTATTCCCATGTCCTCATCATCAGGAAACATAAGTGGTTGTGCGTTAGTGCATTCTATCTCTTCCACCCATGGTGAAGAGCTAGGTGGATGCCCTTGGGAAACCCTGGCAGCAGAGTCTTCAAACAGCATAAGAGACTGCTGCATAACTTCAGGCTCAGACAGTTTCCCTGATATGCATGGGGGTGATGTGACAGACTGATGGGCTTGGTTTTCATGCGCCATCTGTGCGCTTTCTGCAGAAGACTGGGTGGGAGATAATGTGAACGTGCTGGATGCACTGTCGGCCACCCAATTGACTAATGCCTGTACCTGCTCAGGCCTTACCATCCTTAGAACGGCATTGGGCCCCACCAAATATCCCTGTAAATTCTGGCGGCTACTGGGACCTGAGGTAGTTGGTACACTAGGACGTGTGGCTGTGGCAAAACGGCCACGTCCTCTCCCAGCACCAGAAGGTCCACTAACACCACCACGACCATGTCCACGTCCGCGTCCCTTATTAGATGTTTTCCTCATTGTTCCCGTTCACCACAATTTTGAGAATGGCAAATTTGGGAATAGTTTTTCAACCCAGAAAAAAAAAAGTGCTTTTACGGTCACTACAAATAACTTGACCAGCTAAAACAGTACAGATTTGCTTAAATAGAAATGTGAGACCTGTTTTTTTTTGCACTGTGTGACAGGTTAAGGTTTAATCACAGAATCAGACTTCTATCTGCACGGTAGCGTGTGTCTTAGGTTTTTCTGAATGACACTATCAGTACCTTCAATGTAAGATATCCTTTTTGGGATAGATTTCAAGTAGGCCTCAAATACCAGAAACTAGTTATTTTGAGAATGGCAAATTTGGGAATAGTTTTTCAAACCAGAAAAAAAAATGTGCTTTTACGGTCACTACAAATAACTTGACCAGCTAAAACAGTACAGATTTGCTTGAATAGAAATGTGAGACCTGTTTTTTTTTGCACTGTGTGACAGGTTAAGGTTTAATCTCAGAATCAGACTTCTATCTGCACGGTAGCGTGTGTCTTAGGTTTTTCTGAATGACACTATCAGTACCTTCAATGTAAGATATCCTTTTTGGGATAGATTTCAAGTAGGCCTCAAATACCAGAAACTAGTTATTTTGAGAATGGCAAATTTGGGAATCGTTTTTCAAACCAGAAAAAAAAATGTGCTTTTACGGTCGCTACAAATAACTTGACCAGCTAAAACAGTACAGATTTGCTTGAATAGAAATGTGAGACCTGTTTTTTTTTGCACTGTGTGACAGGTTAAGGTTTAATCTCAGAATCAGACTTCTATCTGCACGGTAGCGTGTGTCTTAGGTTTTTCTGAATGACACTATCAGTACCTTCAATGTAAGATATCCTTTTTGGGATAGATTTCAAGTAGGCCTCAAATACCAGAAACTAGTTATTTTGAGAATGGCAAATTTGGGAATAGTTTTTAAACCCAGAAAAAAAAAAAGGGCTTTTACGGTCGCTACAAATAACTTGACCAGCTAAAACAGTACAGATGTCACGAGGGTATCAAGAGCCACGTCTGACTCCGTTATACCCTGGGTCAGGAAGTCGCAGCGGGTGGCTGCGCGCTCTATATCTAAAGATCACGTTGTTTTTTAGTGATTGTTTTCTGTGTTTGCCTTGCTATCCTTTTTGTCTCTCTCAGGGATCCGTAGCTTCTCCTCCTCAGCTGTTTCTTGTCTACCACTCCCTACCTCCTTATATTCTCCCCTCACACTTCTCTAGTTGCCAGTTATAGAGCTTCCTGCCTGGACATCTATACTGACCCACTGGAGTGGTGAATCCTGCTTGTCGTTCCTGAGTGCTACCCTCCGGATCCCTGTTGGGCTTATTGTTGTCTCCTGTTGTCGCCCACCTGGGAATATATGTTGAGTCTGTGTTGTCTGTCCTCCCCTTGGTGTTTTCCCTTAGAGTTAGTGGTGCGGACTAGTGTTCCCATCTCCCTGTTCACTACCTAGGGCTCAGCTCAGGGAAAGCCAGGGCTTTAGGCACGTGATCGGCGTACGGGTGAGGAACCCGTCTAGGGACATCAGGGCAGCCAGGTGCCAGCCGCCAGGTGAGTCAGGGGTCACCATCTTCCCTCTCACTTGGGCAGGGCCTTCCTCGTTACCTCCCTCTGTGTCACGTATGTGATAGCCACGCCGACCGTGATATTATAACTGGCCCTTACTTTTTGAGAAAAAAAAAATAAAATAAAAAAAATTATATAATTTTTTATTTGTTGTTTTTTTTTTCTCTCTCTACTTAGAATCCAATATGGATCCTATTGATGCCTTGGCAGAACAGCTTCAAAGCCTGTCTTTGGAGGTGGCAGGATTGAAGGCGTCTGTTCTCCAACAACAGCAGCAAATGGAGCAGACCGCACTCCCAGCGGTTGCTATGGGTAACCAGGTTGTCACTGAACCCAAGGTTGCACTTCCCGACAGATTTTCTGGGGGAAGGGACAAATTTGCGACGTTCCGTGAGGCCTGCAAATTATATTTTAAGTTGCGCCCTTACTCCTCAGGTCATGAAGAACAGCGGGTAGGGATTGTCATTTCCCTGCTTCAGGGGGATCCACAATCCTGGGCGTTCTCGTTACCCCCTGGTTCTCAGGCTCTTCGGTCAGTGGAGGGATTTTTTGGGGCTTTGGGTCTCATATATGATGACCCTGACCGAGTCGCCCTGGCTGAGTCGAAGTTACGGAGACTCCTACAGGGAGATCGGTCAGCAGAGGAATATTGCTCAGAGTTCCGTAGGTGGGCTACGGATACTCAGTGGAACGACCCGGCTCTCAGGAGTTAGTTCTTCTCTGGGTTAGCTGAAAGGGTTAAGGATGCACTGGCGCTGTATGAGACCCCCCTTTCCCTTGATGCTGTTATGTCCCTCTCTATCAGAATAGATAGACGTCTTAGGGAGAGATCGAAAATTCCGGAGCAATTGGTTACCTCTCCCAAGCAACAGTCAGCCTGTACTGACTTAGATGAGCCTATGCAGCTAGGCGGAACTTCTCGTCAGGTCCGTCCTCCCGAGGTTCGCCGTAGGGGGGGGGCTTGTTTTTTCTGTGGGGGGAGGGGTCATTTCATTAATGTCTGTCCCTCCTTTCTCAAAAACAAAAGACCGTCGGAAAACTACTAACCCCGGGCTGTGCGGAGGATGTCAGCCGGGGGGTATACGTTTCCTCCATACGAACATCTCAATTTGTGTTACCAGCGGTCATTGTTTTTGGTGTTAAGACGGAGTCTATTTCTGTTTTTCTAGACAGTGGAGCAGGGGTAAACTTGATTGATGCCCATTTTGCCCGCACTATGGGTTTGTCTCTCTGTACGCTGCAGAGACCTATTCCCGTATTCGCTATAGATTCTGCTCCTCTTTCTCAGAGAAACCTCACCCACATTGTTCGTCATTTACACCTGCGGGTAGGGGACCACCATAATGAGTGTCTTTCATGTTACGTTCTGGAGGGCCTTCCCTCTCCGGTGGTATTGGGTCTTCCCTGGTTGATAGCGCACAATCCAGTGGTGGATTGGCAGGCCAGGGAGATATTGGAGTGGA
Source organism: Bufo bufo (assembly GCF_905171765.1). Lineage (NCBI taxonomy): Eukaryota > Metazoa > Chordata > Amphibia > Anura > Bufonidae > Bufo > Bufo bufo. The sequence goes on from NC_053394.1 coordinate 250,728,082, forward strand.
GTGAGCATTGCAGAGAGAATTGCTTAAATAACAATTGCTTAATCGCCTCCATAGCTTCCCTACCTACATTTATTTCGGACTTTGAGGACGTTTTTTCTGAAAAGGGTTGTCAGAAACTACCACCTCATCGTCCTTATGATTGCCCGGTTAACCTGACTCCCGGGGCAAAATTACCCAAGTCCAGGTTGTATAATCTTTCGGGTCCCGAGAGACAAGCCATGAAAGATTATATCTCCGAGAGTCTGGCTAAGGGACACATCAGACCCTCTTCTTCACCCGTGGCTGCAGGGTTTTTCTTTGTTAAAAAGAAAGATGGGGGCCTGCGTCCTTGCTTAGATTTCCGTGAGTTAAACCAGATAACCATCCGTGACCCATACCCTCTTCCTCTCATTCCTGACCTTTTTAATCAGATTGCGGGTGCTAAGTGGTTCTCCAAACTTGATCTTAGGGGGGCCTACAATCTGATTCGTATCAGGGAAGGGGATGAGTGGAAGACAGCTTTTAACACCCCTGAGGGGCATTATGAAAATCTAGTTATGCCTTTCGGTCTGACCAATGCCCCTGCTGTCTTCCAACATTTCGTTAATGATATTTTTAGTCATCTCATCGGCAGGTTTGTAGTCATATACCTAGATGATATCTTAATTTATTCGGCTGATCTGAAAACACATGAGGTGCATGTCAGGCAAGTACTGCAGGTCCTACGGACGAATAAATTATATGCGAAAATTGAAAAATGTGTCTTCGCTGTTCAGGAATTACAGTTCCTGGGATATCTATTATCTGCTTCAGGTTTCCGCATGGATCCTGGGAAGGTCCAGGCAATTTTAGATTGGGATCTTCCTGAGAACCTTAAAGCCCTACAACGGTTTTTGGGTTTCGCTAATTTCTATAGAAAGTTCATTAAAAATTATTCAGTGATCGTTAAACCCCTTACCGACATGACTAGGAAGGGGACGGATTTTTCCAAATGGTCTGTCGCCGCTAAAGATGCATTTTCCTCTCTAAAGGAGAGGTTTACCTCGGCACCTGTTCTTATTCAACCTGATGTCTCTCAGCCTTTTATTGTCGAGGTAGATGCGTCAGAGGTGGGAGTGGGAGCTGTATTGTCTCAGGGTCCGTCTCCTGGCAAATGGCGTCCTTGCACTTTCTTTTCCAAAAAATTATCTTCTGCGGAGCAGAATTATAATATTGGAAATAGGGAACTGTTGGCGATTAAACTGGCGCTTGAAGAGTGGCGTCACTTCTTAGAGGGAGCAATCCACCCCGTCACGGTGATTACGGATCACAAGAACCTTCTGTACCTAGAATCGGCTAAGCGTCTCACCCCTAGACAAGCTAGGTGGTCGCTATTCTTTACCAGATTTAACTTTGTAATCACCTATCGTCCTGGGGCAAAAAATACCAAGGCAGACGCATTATCTCGTAGTTTCCCTGGAGGGGGTAATGTTTGTGATCCGGTACCTATTTTACAAAGAGGAGTGGTTGTCTCTGCTGTACACTCTGTTCTAGAGGGAAAGGTGTTAGAGGCTCAGGGGGACGCCCCGGCCTCTTGCCCCTCAGAGAAATTGTTTGTACCGTTAAACCTGCGTCTTGAATTATTAAAAGAACATCATAATTCGGCACTTGCTGGACACCCGGGTAGTAAAGCAACCTTGGAGCTTTTATCTCGTCTTTTTTGGTGGCCAAGGTTGCGTCAGGATGTAATGGATTTCGTGTCTACTTGTTCTACTTGTGCACGCGCGAAAGTCTCTCATACACGTCCAGCAGGGTCTTTATTGCCACTTTTCATCCCCAATAGGCCATGGACACATCTGTCAATGGATTTCATCACTGACTTACCGTTGTCGGCGGGTAAAACAGTTATCTTGGTAGTAGTAGACAGGTTTAGCAAAATGGTACACTTTATTGCGCTACCCGCACTTCCTAATGCTAAAACTCTCGCTCAGGTGTTTATCAGTGAAATCGTGAAGCTTCACGGGGTCCCTTCCGATGTGGTTTCGGATCGGGGAACCCAGTTTATTTCTAAGTTTTGGAAAGCTTTTTGTTCCCGTTTGGGGGTTCACTTGTCCTTTTCCTCAGCTTTCCATCCTCAGTCGAATGGACAGACTGAGCGTACCAACCAAAACCTAGAAACATATTTAAGGTGTTTTGTGTCTGAAAACCAAGAGTTGTGGTCATCATATTTACCGTTAGCTGAGTTTGCCATAAATAATCATTATCAGGAGTCCACTGGCAAGTCACCATTCCTTGGTGCATACGGTTTTCATCCCCAATTTTGTACTTTCAAAGAGGGGGGGTCTTCTGGGGTTCCTGAAGAGGAAAGGTTTTCTTCATCTCTTTCATCGGTATGGCAGAAGGTGCAAGTTAACTTGAAAAAGATGAGTGGTAAATATAAATGCATGGCCGATAAGAAATGGTCGCCAGATCCGGACCTAGGAGTGAATGACTATGTGTGGTTGTCTACTAGGAATATTAAGTTGAAGGTTCCTTCTTGGAAACTGGGTCCTAGGTTCATTGGTCCCTATAAAATAGTAGCCATCATTAACCCTGTGGCTTTTCGCCTGGAGCTACCTCAGACTTTTAAGATCCATAACGTCTTCCATAAATCGTTACTCAAGAAGTATGTTCCACCTCTAGAACCATCGCCGCTGCCACCTCCTCCTGTCATTGTGGCTGGTAATCTGGAGTTTCAAATAGCCAGAATTGTTGATTCTCGTCGGGTCCGCCGCTCTCTTCAGTATCTGGTGCATTGGAGGGGTTACGGTCCCGAGGAAAGAATGTGGGTTCCAGCGTCAGAGGTAAACGCCAACAGGTTAATTCAGACTTTCCATGCCTCTCATCCGGAGAGACCTGGTCCTGAGTGTCCGGAGGCCCCTCGTGAAAGGGGGGGTACTGTCACGAGGGTATCAAGAGCCACATCTGACTCCGTTATACCCGGGGTCAGGAAGTCGCAGCGGGTGGCTGCGCGCTCTATATCTAAAGATCACGTTGTTTTTTAGTGATTGTTTTCTGTGTTTGCCTTGCTATCCTTTTTGTCTCTCTCAGGGATCCGTAGCTTCTCCTCCTCAGCTGTTTCTTGTCTGCCACTCCCAACCTCGTTATATTCTCCCCTCACACTTCTCTAGTTGCCAGTTATAGAGCTTCCTGCCTGGACATCTATACTGACCCACTGGAGTGGTGAATCCTGCTTGTCGTTCCTGAGTGCTACCCTCCGGATCCCTGTTGGGCTTATTGTTGTCTCCTGTTGTCGCCCACCTGGGAATATATGTTGAGTCTGTGTTGTCTGTCCTCCCCTTGGTGTTTTCCCTTAGAGTTAGTGGTGCGGACTAGTGTTCCCATCGCCCTGTTCACTACCTAGGGCTCAGCTCAGGGAAAGCCAGGGCTTTAGGCACGTGATCGGCGTACGGGTGAGGAACCCGTCTAGGGACGTCAGGGCAGCCAGGTGCCAGCCGCCAGGTGAGTCAGGGGTCACCATCTTCCCTCTCACTTGGGCAGGGCCTTCCTCGTTCCCTCCCTCTGTGTCACGTATGTGATAGCCACGCCGACCGTGATAACAGATTTGCTTGAATAGAAATGTGAGACCTGTTTTTTTTTGCACTGTGTGACAGGTTAAGGTTTAATCTCAGAATCAGACTTCTATCTGCACGGTAGCGTGTGTCTTAGGTTTTTTTGAATGACACTATCAGTACCTTCAATGTAAGATATCCTTTTTGGGATAGATTTCAAGTAGGCCTCAAATACCAGAAACTAGTTATTTTGAGAATGGCAAATTTGGGAATAGTTTTTCAACCCAGAAAAAAAAAAGGGCTTTTACGGTCGCTACAAATAACTTGACCAGCTAAAACAGTACAGATTTGCTTGAATAGAAATGTGAGACCTGTTTTTTTTTGCACTGTGTGACAGGTTAAGGTTTAATCTCAGAATCAGACTCCTATCTGCACGGTAGCGTGTGTCTTAGGTTTTTCTGAATGACACTATCAGTACCTTCAATGTAAGATATCCTTTTTGGGATAGATTTCAAGTAGGCCTCAAATACCAGAAACTAGTTATTTTGAGAATGGCAAATTTGGGAATAGTTTTTCAACCCAGAAAAAAAAGGGGCTTTTACGGTCGCTACAAATAACTTGACCAGCTAAAACAGTACAGATTTGCTTGAATAGAAATGTGAGACCTGTTTTTTTTTGCACTGTGTGACAGGTTAAGGTTTAATCTCAGAATCAGACTCCTATCTGCACGGTAGCGTGTGTCTTAGGTTTTTCTGAATGACACTATCAGTACCTTCAATGTAAGATATCCTTTTTGGGATAGATTTCAAGTAGGCCTCAAATACCAGAAACTAGTTATTTTGAGAATGGCAAATTTGGGAATAGTTTTTCAACCCAGAAAAAAAAAAGTGCTTTTACGGTCGCTACAAATAACTTGACCAGCTAAAACAGTACAGATTTGCTTGAATAGAAATGTGAGACCTGTTTTTTTTTGCACTGTGTGACAGGTTAAGGTTTAATCTCAGAAACAGACTTCTATCTGCACGGTAGCGTGTGTCTTAGGTTTTTCTGAATGACACTATCAGTACCTTCAATGTAAGATATCCTTTTTGGGATAGATTTCAAGTAGGCCTCAAATACCAGAAACTAGTTATTTTGAGAATGGCAAATTTGGGAATAGTTTTTCAACCCAGAACAAAAAGTGTGCTTTTACGGTCACTACAAATAACTTGACCAGCTAAAACAGTACAGATTTGGTTGAATAGAAATGTCAGGCCTGTTTTTTTTTGCGCTGTGTGACAGGTATAGGTTTAATCACAGAATCAGACTTCTATCTGCACGGTAGCGTGTGTCTTAGGTTTTCTGAATGACACTATCAGTACCTTCAATGTAAGATATCCTTTTTGGATTAGATTTCAAGTAGGCCTCAAATACCAGAAACTAGTTATTTTGAGAATGGCAAATTTGGGAATAGTTTTTCAAACCAGAAAAAAAATGTGCTTTTACGGTCGCTACAAATAACTTGACCAGCTAAAACAGTACAGATTTGCTTGAATAGAAATGTGAGACCTGTTTTTTTTTGCACTGTGTGACAGGTTAAGGTTTAATCTTAGAATCAGACTTCTATCTGCTTGGTAGCGTGTGTCTTAGGTTTTTCTGAATGACACTATCAGTACCTTCAATGTAAGATATCCTTTTTGGGATAGATTTCAAGTAGGCCTCAAATACCAGAAACTAGTTATTTTGAGAATGGCAAATTTGGGAATAGTTTTTCAACCCAGAACAAAAAGTGTGCTTTTACGGTCACTACAAATAACTTGACCAGCTAAAACAGTACAGATTTGGTTGAATAGAAATGTCAGGCCTGTTTTTTTTTGCGCTGTGTGACAGGTATAGGTTTAATCACAGAATCAGACTTCTATCTGCACGGTAGCGTGTGTCTTAGGTTTTTCTGAATGACACTATCAGTACCTTCAATGTAAGATATCCTTTTTGGATTAGATTTCAAGTAGGCCTCAAATACCAGAAACTAGTTATTTTGAGAATGGCAAATTTGGGAATAGTTTTTCAACCCAGAAAAAAAAAAGTGCTTTTACGGTCGCTACAAATAACTTGACCAGCTAAAACAGTACAGATTTGCTTGAATAGAAATGTGAGACCTGTTTTTTTTTGCACTGTGTGACAGGTTAAGGTTTAATCTCAGAAACAGACTTCTATCTGCACGGTAGCGTGTGTCTTAGGTTTTTCTGAATGACACTATCAGTACCTTCAATGTAAGATATCCTTTTTGGGATAGATTTCAAGTAGGCCTCAAATACCAGAAACTAGTTATTTTGAGAATGGCAAATTTGGGAATAGTTTTTCAACCCAGAACAAAAAGTGTGCTTTTACGGTCACTACAAATAACTTGACCAGCTAAAACAGTACAGATTTGGTTGAATAGAAATGTCAGGCCTGTTTTTTTTTGCGCTGTGTGACAGGTATAGGTTTAATCACAGAATCAGACTTCTATCTGCACGGTAGCGTGTGTCTTAGGTTTTCTGAATGACACTATCAGTACCTTCAATGTAAGATATCCTTTTTGGATTAGATTTCAAGTAGGCCTCAAATACCAGAAACTAGTTATTTTGAGAATGGCAAATTTGGGAATAGTTTTTCAAACCAGAAAAAAAATGTGCTTTTACGGTCGCTACAAATAACTTGACCAGCTAAAACAGTACAGATTTGCTTGAATAGAAATGTGAGACCTGTTTTTTTTTGCACTGTGTGACAGGTTAAGGTTTAATCTTAGAATCAGACTTCTATCTGCTTGGTAGCGTGTGTCTTAGGTTTTTCTGAATGACACTATCAGTACCTTCAATGTAAGATATCCTTTTTGGGATAGATTTCAAGTAGGCCTCAAATACCAGAAACTAGTTATTTTGAGAATGGCAAATTTGGGAATAGTTTTTCAACCCAGAACAAAAAGTGTGCTTTTACGGTCACTACAAATAACTTGACCAGCTAAAACAGTACAGATTTGGTTGAATAGAAATGTCAGGCCTGTTTTTTTTTGCGCTGTGTGACAGGTATAGGTTTAATCACAGAATCAGACTTCTATCTGCACGGTAGCGTGTGTCTTAGGTTTTTCTGAATGACACTATCAGTACCTTCAATGTAAGATATCCTTTTTGGATTAGATTTCAAGTAGGCCTCAAATACCAGAAACTAGTTATTTTGAGAATGGCAAATTTGGGAATAGTTTTTCAAACCATAAAAAAAATGTGCTTTTACGGTCGCTACAAATAACTTGACCAGCTAAAACAGTACAGATTTGCTTGAATAGAAATGTGAGACCTGTTTTTTTTTGCACTGTGTGACAGGTTAAGGTTTAATCTTAGAATCAGACTTCTATCTGCACGGTAGCGTGTGTCTTAGGTTTTTCTGAATGACACTATCAGTACCTTCAATGTAAGATATCCTTTTTGGGATAGATTTCAAATAGGCCTCAAATACCAGAAACTAGTTATTTTGAGAATGGCAAATTTGGGAATAGTTTTTCAACCCAGAACAAAAAGTGTGCTTTTACGGTCACTACAAATAACTTGACCAGCTAAAACAGTACAGATTTGGTTGAATAGAAATGTCAGGTCTATTTTTTAGGCGCTGGGTGACAGGCTCAACTTGCCCCTGATGTAGTATATGGCCAAAAAATAACCACACTGTTGATGGTTAAATGCACTTGGGTGACACAGGCTCAGCCTGCACCAGATGTAGTATATGGCCAAAAAATAATCAGACTGTTGATGGTTAAATGCACTTCGGTGACACAGGCTCAGCCTGCAGCTGATGTAGTATATGGCCAAAAAATAACCAGACTGTTGATGGTTAAATGCACTTCGGTGACACAGGCTCAGCCTGCAGCTGATGTAGGATATAGCACAAAATAACCACACTATTGATGGTTAAATACACTTGGTGATAGCTTGTGCTGGCGCACCACAAGTCACAAAATGGCCGCCGATCACCCCAGAAAAAAAGTGATCTAAAAACGCTCTGGGCAGCCTCAAAAAAGTGAGCAAGTCAATATTAGCACTTCAATGATCCACAGCTGCAGATCGATCACAGAATGAAGTCTTTTGGAGGAGTTTATCACTGCCTAATCTCGCCCTAACGTCGCAGCTGCAACCTCTCGCTATGCTTCAATGAGCAGAGTGACGTGCAGCGCAACGTGACCCAAGCTTATATAGAGGCTGGGTCACATGCTGCACTGGCCAATCACAGCCATGCCAATAGTAGGCAAGGCTGTGATGGCCTCTTGGGGCAAGTAGTATGACGCTTGTTGATTGGCTGCTTTGCAGCCTTTCAAAAAGCGCCAAGAAAGCGCCGAACACCGAACCCGAACACGGACTTTTACGAAAATGTTCGGGTTCGGGTCCGTGTCACGGACACCCCAAAATTCGGTACAAACCCGAACTATACAGTTCGGGTTCGCTCATCCCTAGTATAGACCAATAAGTGGTGCCTATTATTAGGCCTAGTGGCCAGGATTTTATGGTTTTTGTATGAATATAGATAGTGACTTGAAAAATAAAAAATAACATCATCAATTCTTGAAAAATGTGTTTAACATAAAATGTGATTTAAACAATAGGTCATTTTCTGATGACACTTTCCCTTTAAAATAGATTCATCAGTTTATATCAGTACGCATTAAACATATTGAAATGCATCATTTAGTTATGTGTAAAGCTATAGATATGAAAAAACTCACTTTCTAAGAACAATTAATTAAATGTAACCAAATTGTTAGTCAAGTTGTATAATTGTCATTTTTATAGGTTACTGAAACTTGCTGTGTAACCACATTATTTGTTCTGTTTGAAACAATCTTATAACATTCAGCGCTATCATGCAATTTCGGATACTTGCAAGATATGTAAAAAAAAAATCTGCTTGCATTATGTAGTGTGAGAGATTACAAAATGGTTTAAATTATACTGAATGTACTGAATATATTTTGTGTGTATTTTCTGCTAAAGTAGCCTAGCAAATGTTTTCATTTCTGAGTAAAACACGAGTGCTATTTGGTTGGCTCTTTATTAACACTCCTTTATTTTATTTTTTTCTTCTTTTGCATTTGAAAGGTACAAATAAAGAGTTACACTCCTAATTAACTTTTTTCAATTTTCCATCAGTAAAATGCTATATGATAAATACCCCCTATAGCCATGTGAAAAAAGTTTTTAAAAAAAGTGAAATGGAAACAACACCTCTTAAACACTTACAAATTGACACTGCAATAATTTATTAAGCATAAAATTCACGATTATGCCATTTTCTTCACATATCACAATCTTAAAGACTTAACATTAAAATCACAAGTTAGAAACTGCTCCATTTGATGTAAATAGTTAGAAGACCTATACAGAGGATTTTGAAGTAATGTGTGTTAGACCTGAGGCATTGATTGATTTACTATTGTTCGTTAAATGCGTGGTATCATGTCTAGATTCAAAAAATATATCTGATCCCTGTAAAAAGAAGATTACACACTCATGATCTGAAAAAGCAATTCAAAATATTACCAATTAGTGTATAATCATTAGAGATGTCGCGAACATAAAATTTTCCGTTCGTGAACGGCGAACGCAAATTTTCCGCAAATGTTCGAGAACGGGCGAAAAAGGCGGACCTCCATAGACTTCAATAGGCAGGCGAATTTTAAAACCCACAGGGACTCTTTCTGGCCACAATAGTGATGGAAAAGTTGTTTCAAGGGGACTAACACCTGGACTGTGGCATGTCGGAGGGGGATCCATGGCAAAACTCCCATGGAAAATTACATAGTTGACGCAGAGTCGGGTTTTAATCCATAAAGGGCATAAATCACCTAACATTCCTAAATTGTTTGGAATAACATGCTTTAAAACATCCAGTGTGTGCATACGATCAGGTATGATGTTGTATCGATCAGGTAGTGTAAGGATTACGCCCGCTTCAAAGTGACAGACCAAACTCTGACAGACCAAAGCCCAAGGTTGGATACCAAACTAGCCATGTCCCGTTCCTTGTCCTCACTGACATCATTGAAGGTCTCTTCCTCCACCCAGCCACGTACAACACCAAGGGTCCCTGAAATGTGACAACAAGCCCCCTGGAACACCTGCTGTGGTTGGTCTTCCACCTCTTCAAAGCCACCTTCCTCCTCTGACTCCTCTTCTTCAGACTCCTCTCTCTGCGTTGCCGCAGGTCCAGCAATCGATGACGACAAGGCTGCTTCTGGTGGTGATGGTGACCACAACTCTTCCTCTTCATGCTCATCTACGGCCTGATCCAGCACTCTTTGCAGGGCACGCTCCAGAAAAAACGCATATGGGATGAGGTAGATGATGTTGCCTTGGGTTTGACTGACAAGGTTTGTCATCTCCGCAAAAGGATGCATGAGCCTACAGCCATTGTGCATGAGCGTTCAGTAGCGTGGCCAAAAAATACCCAGCTCCGCAGAGGCTGTCCTCTTTTTTTTTTTTATTAAAAAAATCTGTTCTTACCAGTTTAATCTCTGTTTTGGAATAGATTTTAGGAACCGGGAAATGGAAAAAGATGGTTGGTCGGTCCTCTTCCTTCCAATTTGGGACACTGCGTGTGCGCCGTGCAATGTACTGTGCCACCCTATATGAGCGGTTAAGTAGTACTATTCTTATAAGTTTAATCCCTGTTACGTCCCCTATCAGGGGACAAGTATCGAATAGATTTTAGACAACCGCAAAGAGTTGTCAATAGTTGACACACTCATGACATAAATTTTATTCCTCTATGCGTCAATCTTGGTGTAGTGATGACTGTGCTCGTGCGCACATTTGGGAGATTGCAGGCCATGGCAGTTTTTCAAAGCCTATGGTCATGCTGAGGTAGTTCAGTGACAGTTAAGTGACCCAGAAAACAATGATTCTGCAGTGTGGGTCCATTGTTGTAGGCTAGTAGGCTTTAATGATCACCTTAGATGATCACAAAGAAAATTTATGTTTTTTCTATGAAAAATTATCCAGCCGATCGCTTTTGGTCTGTTCACAATGGAGAAACGACCTTATCATCTGGGGTGTGCCAACATTGCCAACATACTCATAGAAGTGATCGCTTCATTGTGATATGCAAGCCCCTTCACCACAACAAGGTAACGATCACGAAGGGGAATTGACACATGTATGTGCCTTTTTTTGTTTTGTTTTTGCAGCCACAGTGCAGCACCAGAGGCCAGAAAAATTAGGCATGTACACATGCCTGAAAAACTAGGTATTGTTGCAGCCGCCGGAAAAATTGATGTTTTCCATGCAGAAAGTGCACTAAAACATTGGGGCTTGGTGGCGGAGAAGTCACGCAAGTCATCCAGCATGCAGAGATTAAATACAGCAGCGTGGGGACCTTTTTTAGCCCAAGGCATCTCATCAGGGCTTTTTTAGTCAAATGCATCCCCCACTGTCAGTCCCTTCGGTATCCACGCCTCATTCATCTTAATAAGGTGAGGTAATCTAGATTTTTTTGACCTAGGCGACTTCTCTTTTCAGTGACAATACCTCCTGCTGTGCTGAAGGTCCTTTCTGACAGGACACTTGAAGCGGGGCAGGCCAGAAGTTCTATCACATATTGGGATAGCTCAGGCCACAGGTCAAGCCTGCACACCCAGTAGTCAAGGTGTTCATCGCTCCTCAGAGTGTAGATATCTGCAGTTAAGGCAAGGTAGTCTGCTACCTGTCGGTCGAGTCGTTCTCTGAGGGTGGACCCCGAAGGGCTGTGGCGATGCGTAGGACTTATAAAGCTCCGCATGTCCTCCATCAACAACACGTCTGTAAAGCGTCCTGTCCTTGCCGGCGTGGTCGTGGTTGGAGGAGGATTACTTTCACCTCTTCCCCTGTTAGATTCCCGTTGTGCTGTGACATCACCCTTATACGCTGTGAAAAGCATACTTTTTAACTTGCTTTGGAACTGCTGCATCCTTTCCGACTTCCGGTAATTCAGTAACATTTCAGCCACTCTCTGCTTATACCGGGGGTCTAGTAGCGTGGCCACCCAGTACAGGTCGTTCTCCTTCAGCCTTTTTATACGAGGGTCCCTCAGCAGGCATGACAGCATGAAAGACCCCATTTGCACAAGGTTGGATGCCGAGCTACTCATGTCCCGTTTCTCGTCCTCACTGATCTCACTGAAGGTCTGTTCTTCCCCCCAGCCACATACAACACCACGGGTCCCAGATAGGTGACAACGAGCACCCTGGGATGCCTGCTGTGGTTGGTCTTCCTCCTCCTTAAAGCCACATTCCTCCTCTGACTCCTCTTCCTCAGACTCCTCTTCCAGCATTGCCGCAGGTCCAGCAAGCGATGCTGATAAGGCTGTTTCTGGTGGTGATGGTAACCACAACTCTTCCTCTTCCTCTACACGCTCATCTACGGCCTGTTCCAGCACTCTTCGCAGGGCACGCTCCAGGAAGAAAACAAATGGGATGAGGTCGTTGATGGTGCCTTCGGTGCGACTGACTAGGTTTGTCACCTCCTCAAAAGGATGCATGAGCCTACAGGCATTGCGCATGAGCGTCCAGTAACGTGGCAAAAAAATACCCAGCTCCGCAGAGGCTGTCCTAGCACCCCAGTCATACAAATACTCGTTGACGGCTTTTTCTTGTTGGAGCAGGCGGTCGAACATTAGGAGTGTTGAATTCCAACGTGTCGGGCTGTCGCAAATCAAGCGCCTCACTGGCATGTTGTTTCGCTGCTAAATATCGGAAAAGTGCGCCATGACTGAGACATATCCCTGTTATCTACATCCTCTGGCAATAATGGTTGCGCATCACTCATTTCTTCCGACTGATGTTTAAATAACTCCTCTGACAGATCAAGTGAAGCAGCTTTGATGCTAGTGTTGGGGGTGGCGGTGTGCGGGCGAGTGGTAACTTGAGAGGTGCCCGAAGCTGAGCTGGAGGAGGATGGTGCTTCAAGGTTCCGAGCATAAGCTGTAGAAGATTGGGTGTCCAGTGTTAGCCAGTCAACTATATCCTCAGAATTTTTCGAGTTCAGGGTACGTGGCCTCTGAACACTAGGCATTATTCTAGGGCCAAAGGAAATCACAGCACCACAACCACGACGGCCCCTGCGGGGTGGCCTGCCTCTGCCTGTCATTTTTTTTTAGATTAGTGGTACTATGCGTGCAAGGTACTGTGCCACCCTATATGAGTGGTGGGCAGTGGGCACAGTAAAGTCTGTGGGCCTGACACACACTGGCAGGCAACTGCAATTATATTATAGGGGAAAAATAAATGAATTTTTTATCTGCAAGATGCTGTGCCACCCTATATGAGTGGTGGGCAGTGATCACAGTACAGTCTGTGGGCCTGACACACACTCACAGGCAACTGCAATTATATTACAGAGAAAATAATTAAATGACATTTTTATCTGCAAGGTGCTGTGCCACCCTATGTGAGTGGTGGGCAGTGGGCACAGTACAGTCTGTGGGCCTGACACTCACTGGCAGGCAACTGCAATTATATTACAGAGGAAAAATTCTATGAATTTTTTATCTGCAAGGTGCTGTGCCACCCTATATGAGTGGTGGGCAGTGGGCACAGTACAGTCTGTGGGCCTGACACTCACTGGCAGGCAACTGCAATTATATTACAGAGGAAAAATTCTATGAATTTTTTATCTGCAGGGTGCTGTGCCGCCCTATATGAGTGGTGGACAGTGGGCACAGTACAGTCTGTGGGCCTGACACTCACTGGCAGGCAACTGCAATTATATTACAGAGGAAAAATGCAATTAATTTTTTATCTGCAAGGTGCTGTGCCACCCTATATGAGTGGTGGGCAGTGGGCACAGTACAGACTGTGGGCCTGACACTCACTGGTAGGCAACTGCATTTATATTACAGAGGAAAAATTCTATGAATTTTTTATCTGCAAGGTGCTGTGCCACCCTATATGAGTGGTGGGCAGTGGGCACAGTACAGTCAGTGGGCCTGACACACACTGGCAGGCAACTGCAATTATATTAAAAGGTAAAAATTAAATGACTTTTTTATCTGCAAGGTACTGTGCCACCCGATATGAGTGGTGTGCACACAGTACAGTCTGTGGGCCTGTGGCCTCTCACACACGGGCAGGCAACTGCAATATATATATATAGAAAAATATATATAAAAGCAGACTGATGTACCAGCCCTAAAAAGGGCTTTTTGGGGTGCCGTCAGGACTCTGTCCTTACAGCAGATGAGTCTTTGAGGACTGGAGTGGACACAGAACACTGGCCTAGCTAACAATTTCCCTATTAATTCAGCAGCAGCAGCACTCTCCCTGCTCTCACTAACACTGCAGCTTCAGAATGAATCTAAGATGGATGCTGTCCTTGCTTTTTGATAGGAGGTGGGAGGGTCTGGGAGGGAGGGTATGCTGATTGGCTGGAATGTGTCTGCTGACTGTGAGGTACAGGGTCAAAGTTTGCTCAATGATGACGTATAGGGGGCGGATCGAACATCACATATGTTCGCCCGCCGCAGCGAACGCGAACAAGCGATGTTCGCCGGGAACTGTTAGCCGGCGAATAGTTCGGGACATCTCTAATAATCATGCCACAAAAACATAATCAACTTCACCCTTAAAGGTTATCTCAAAAAGTTCAACTCAAGAGCAGAATGCAATCTGTATAAGTAAAGCTTCTAAGCATCTAAGAAGAGTTAGACATCCTATGGAAGGTATTGCCTCTATTCAAAGGAAAGTGTATGCATCTTTTATTAGAAAGGAACTGTACATTAAATAAATACATTGGATCTACATTGGAGGTGTGCCTGGAGGAAAACTTTGCTGTCCAAAAAGTCTAATGGTATGACCACATGGTCAAGTTTGCTGATGTAGTTCTGGAAGCCAAACACTGGAGTGAATTAATAAAAGGGAAGTCATACCAGTCCTTTATAGTTGCAACTTGCCAGGTAAACGGATGCGTCACCGAAAGTCCCGGGTCCTGGGTCCTACTGGAACGGACGGAGTCCCAGCAAACAGTACTGACCTGCACCTCGATAAGTAAGGATAACAGTGGGCACTGACCGACCTGGGAGGCCACCTTTTATGTGCCTGCTAACAAATCCCAGGGTGCCAAGTGTCCACTCCCCATAGGTCATGATCCTGCCCTACACCTGTGTACAAGGCTTTGGTCGGTCATTAGTCAATAAGACCAATGCCGGCCCCCTAATCTGCTTTGAAATTGCGGCCTTGCGAACGTAAATGCGGATGCACGACAGGCTCTGCAAGAGTGTGTGTCGACATGGACACCGGAATGGAATCCGCAACAGGCACCGGAGACAAGCTCGGCCGCAGCGTACTGCCACTAGCCCGGCCAAGCTGTCCCCGAACGCCATGCAGTCTACCCCTCCGGCGAATGCATCCCCGCATCGGTTCGCAAAGGAGTCGGAGCTGGTGTATCAATGGAGACACGCGTAACCTGTCCCGCAGCTCCACGATGACCCTTTTTGGTCACACCGGAGTGCGAGACAGGTGAGGATCTTACAGCTTTATACAGAAAGCAGGCCATGGTGCCATACCCTAAAGTCTGCACATGAAAACTTTTACTGCTAATGTATCAGGTTTAGTGAAACATCTTTGAAATGACCACCGAAAATGCTTTTAAAAGCAGTCTTCAAAGGGCTTCCTTTTCATAAATAAGATGGTCAGTATGCATACAGTAATATATGGTGGAATAAAAAATCTGTCACAGGAAATCTGATCTTCTCAAAAAGATAGTCTTTTTGAGAAATGTCAGTGTATGCTTGACAAAAAAGACATTTTACTAGAAGAACCTGATACCAGCTATTTAGGGAATGCTTTTCTGCATCAGTACCTACACAACCTGACATTGTAAAATAAATTATGAATTCTTCATTTTCCCATAAGAAAATATGAGAGTGTCTGTCGAAAGATAGAAAGCTCAAATGAAAGTGGACATTACAGCATAAGGCCTCTTGCACACGAAGGTATTTTCCTTCCGTGTCCATTCAGTTTTTTTTTGCGGACCGTATGTGGAACCATTCATTTTAATGGGTCCGCAAAAAAACATAAGTTACTTAAGTGCATTCCGTTTCCGTATGTCCGTTCCGCAAAAGGATAGAACATGTCCTATTATTGTTTGCATTACGGACAAGGATAGTACTGTTCTATGTAGGGCCAGCTGTTTCGTTCTGCAAAATAAGAAATGCACATGGATGTCATCCGTACTTTTTGCGGATCCGTTTTTTGCGGACCGCAAAATACATACGGTTGTGTGCAAGAGGCCTAATAATGACTTTAATTCTACCAAAAAATGAATGAAAACTGAGAAATGTTACTATGTTATTATGCAATGTAATGATTTATTGCAAAACAAATGTAGCTAGTTTTTTTTTTAATAAATAATTTTGTACGGTGGTTCACTGATAAGGAATGGGTGCTCCAACTAATAGACTCATCCAGTCTAAAAATGCGTATATTCAAAAGTGTATATATTGAAATGTGGTTAGGCACACCTACATCTGGACATAACATGGATCCAAGGTTATAAATAAAAAACTTTTTATTAAAAATGGCAAAATAGCTAAATTTATAGATTACAAACAAATAAAAATTGGGATATTTCCCCAAAAAACTGTGTGCACTTGGGCATACAAATCACAGATCATACTAGTCGTCCTATAAACACCAAAATAACCACCTAAAATATAAATATACACGTATCACTAGGGTTGAGCGACCCCGAACTGTAAAGTTCGGGTTCGTACAGAACTTTAAGATTTTTGGACCCCGGACCTGAACCCGAACATTTCCGTGAAATTTAGGGTTCGGTGTTCGGCGCTTTCTTGGTGCTTTTTGAAAGGCTGCACAGCAGCCAATCAACAAGCGTCATACTACTTGCCCCAAGAGGCCATCACAGCCATGGTTGTGATTAGCCAGAGCAGCATGTGACCCAGCCTCTATATAAGCTTGAATCACGTCACTCTGCTGTTACAAGTGTAGGGAGAGGATGCTGCTGGACTTCAGGGAGAGAATAGGAGAGAATCTAACTCAGCGATCTACCTAGAAATAGTTGTGTGGGTGCAGGACACAATCGTTTTATCCTGCCCTAAAGCCATTGACCAAAAAAAATAAAAAAAATTATAATTCTGTTAGTTAGGTGGGTGGCGGCGGCCATTTTATGCATACTCAGTGCACCAGGACTGCATCTGAGCTTTTTTGGGGCAAACTACAACATCTGGATTAGTCAGTGTGCAATTTAAGGTAGAAATACACCCATCATTTTCTGGGGTTTGAAAAACACACTTTTTTTCCCAAAAAAATGTATTTTCCAGATCTGCAAGTGTTAAATTCAAGTTTAATATATACAGCTTTCATATTCTGTTAGCAAAAAAAGACTTTTTGGGAAATCTACAACATCTGTATTAGTCAGTGTGCAATTTAAGCTGGATATACACCAATCATTTTCTGGGGTTTTAAAAACACACATTTTTTTTTCAAAAAACAGTATTTTCCAGATCTGCAAGTGTTAAATACAAGCTTAATATATACAGCAATCATATTCTGTTAGCAAAAAAAGACTTTTTGGGCAATCTACAACATCTGTATTAGGCTACTTTCACACTAGCGTTCGGGGCTCCTCTTGTGAGCTCCGTTTGAAGGGGCTCACAAGCGGCCCCGAATGCATTCGTACTGCCCTAATGCATTCTGAGTGGATGCGGATCCGCTCAGAATGCATCAGTCTGGCAGCGTTCAGCCTCCGCTTCGCTCAGCAAGCGGAGTGTCCGCCTGGCCGTGCGGAGGCAAACGGATCCGTCCAGACTTACAATGTAAGTCAATGGGGACGGATCCGTTTGAAGATGAAGATGACACAATATGGCTCAATTTTCAAACGGATCCGTCCCCATTGACTTTCAATGTAAAGTCTGCACAGGTCCGTCTGAACTACTTTCACACTTAGAATTTTTTCTAAGCTATAATGTAGACGGATCCGTTCTGAACGGATCCAAACATCTGCATTATAGGAGCGGATCCATCTGTGCAGACAGCAGACGGATCCGCTCTGAACACAAGTGTGAAAGTAGCCTTAGTCAGTGTGCAATTTAAGCTAGAAATACACACATCATATTCTGGGGTTTGAAAAACACACTTTTTTTTTTCTCCAAAAAACAGTATTTTCCAGATCTGCAAGTGTTAAATTCAAGTTTAATATATACAGCATTCATATTCTGTCAGAAAAAAATGAATTTTTGGGCAATCTACAACATCTGTATTAGTCAGTGTCCAATTTAAGCTAGAAATACACCCATCATTTTCTGGGGTTTGAAAAAAACACTTTTTTGACAAAAACACTATTTTCAGGCCTTGCAGCATCAGCACGTGTGAAATTACAGGCTTATATACTGCTGTCAAATTCAGTTGTTAACAAACAGTCGTTTGGGCACAAAAAATTTAGTTGACAGCCTTTGATGCAGATGTCATTGTGAGATACACCCTTAATACTTTTGGGTTACATTCAGAGATTTTAAATACCACCATTTGGTGCACCAATATTGAATTCAGGCCTACAGAGGTTCAGGCCCTGTGAGATACCACCTCTACATACAGGGGTTTGAATTAGGCATTTGAAATAAAGCTATTTTGTGCAAAGATATGATTACTGCAGGCCTACAGAGGTTCAGGCCCTCTGAGATACTACCTCTACATACAGAGATTTGAATTTGGCATTTGAAATACAGCCATTTTGGGCAAAAAAAACTTTTATTGAGGCCTAGTCTGGTTCAGGCCGTGTGAGATACACCCTTTACATACTGTTGTTCTATTTTACTATTAATTAAACACCCATTTAGGGCAAGATCCTAAATTTAAAAAATATAAGGAGAGCGTCAAATAAGGGACGTGGCCCAGGTCGTGGTGCTGATAGTGGAGGTCCTGTTGCAGGGAGAGGACGTGGTCGATCTGTGCCAGCTACACGCACAAGTGAAACCCCTTCCTCAGGTGCGAGTAGGCGACAAAACCTGCAGCGGTATTTGGTCGGGCCTAATGCTGCTCTACGAATGGTGAGGCCTGAACAAGTACAGGCGATAGTAGATTGGGTTGCTGACAGTGGATCCAGTTCCTTCACATTGTCTCCCACCCAGTCTCCTGCTGAAAGACCACAGTTGGCACCTGCAGCCGATGTCCATCAGTCTTTCACCTCACCTCCTTGCAAATCAGCCAAGCAGTCTGAGCCCCAAGTCATGCAGCAGTCTCTTCTGCTTTTTGATGACTTTGTGAGCAGGGCTTCCCAGGGCCATCCACCTATCCCTGACTCAGAAGTGGAAGAGATTGAGTACACCGATGCCCAACCACTTATTTTTCAAGATGAGTACATGGGAGGACCATCGCAGCACGTCTCGGATGATGACGAAACACAGGAGCGAACTGCTGGGGCTTTCAAAAGTGTGCAGACCGACAAGGAAGTCAGGGGTGAAGAC
Source organism: Bufo bufo (assembly GCF_905171765.1). NCBI lineage: Eukaryota > Metazoa > Chordata > Amphibia > Anura > Bufonidae > Bufo > Bufo bufo. The sequence goes on from NC_053394.1 coordinate 250,747,050, forward strand.
TGGGTGGAAGATGATGTGGAGGACGATGAGGTCCTCGACCCCACATGGAATCAAGGTCATGCGAGTAACCAATGTAGTTCGGAGGAAGAGGCGGTGGTCGCACAGAGCCACCAGCACAGCAGAAGAGGGAGCAGGGTGCAAAAGCGGAGCGGCCGTCCTCTAGACAGTACGCCTCCTACTGTCCACAGCAGCAAGGGACCGAGCACACCAAAGACAGCTCCAAGGAGTTCCCTGGCGTGGCAGTTCTTCAGACAATATGCTGACGACAAGACACGAGTGTTTTGCACGCTGTGCAATCAGAGCCTGAAGCGAGGCATAAACGTTCTCAACCTGAGCACAACCTGCATGACCAGGCATTTAAGTGCAAAGCACGAGCTGCAGTGGAGTAGATACCTCAAAAACCAAGAAAGATCTCTGGCTCCTCCTGCATCCTCTTCTGCTGCAGTCGCAGCCTCTTCATCCACCTCTGGAGTGACAGTGCCACCTGGCACCCCGCAAACAGAGGATCTGCCAGCAACACCAACACCTGGGTCACCAAGCATATCCACAATGTCACATGGAAGCGTTCAGCTCTCCATATCCCAAACGCTGCAGAGGAAGAGGAAGTACCCACCCGCGATCACTAGCCCTGAATGCCAGCATTTCTAAATTACTGGCCTTTGAAATGCTGTCATTCCGTCAGGTGGAGACGGATAGTTTTAAAGGCCTTATGGCGGTGGCTGACCTAAGGTACATCGTGCCCAGCCGCCACTACTTTTCAAGGCGAGCTATCCCTTCCCTTCACAACCAAGTAGAGGACAAAATCAGGTGTGCACTGCGCAACGCCATCTGTGGCAAGATGCACCTGACTACGGATACGTGGACCAGTAAGCACGGTCAGGGCCGTTATATCTCCATAACAGCACACTGGGTAAATGCAGTGGCAGCTGGGCCTGAGGCGGATAGCAGTTTTGCGCATGTCCTTCCACCACCGAGGATTGCAGGGCGCTTCAGTTTGCCTACTGTTGCTTCCTCGTCCTACTCCGCCTACTCATACTCTACCAGCTCCTCATCTGGTCAGCGTAACACCTTCGCCACCAACTTCAGCACAGCCAGGGGTAAAAGACAGCAGGCAGGTTTAAAACTTATCTGTTTGGGGGACAAACCCCACATCGCGCAGGAGCTGTGGACAGGTCTTGAATAACAGACCGATGAGTGGTTTGTGCCAGTCAGCCTGAAGCCCGGCCTGGTGGTTTGCGATAATGGGCAAAATCTCATAGCAGCTCTGGGACAAGCCGGATTGACGCACATCCCTTGCCTGACGCATGTGCTGAATTTGGTGGTGCAGAGATTCCTTAAAAATTACCCCAACATGTCAGAGCTGCTGCATAAAGTGCAGGCCGTCTGTGCGCGCTTTCGGCGTTCTCACCCTGCTGCTGCTCGCCTGTCAGCGCTGCAGCGTAACTTTGGCCTTCCCGCTCACCACCTCATATGCGACGTGCCCACAAGGTGGAACTCCCCCTTGCACATGCTGGCCAGACTATGCAAGCAGCAGCAGGTGATAGTGGAGTTTCAGCTGCAGCACGCACGGGTGAGTCGCTCGGCAGAACAGCACCACTTCACCACCAATGACTGGGCCTTCATGCGAGACCTGTGTTCCTTGTTGCGCTGTTTAGAGTACTCCACCAACATTTCCAGTGCCGATAATGCCGTTCTCAGCGTTACTATACCACTTCTATGCCTCCTTGAAAAAACGCTCATGGCGATGATGGAAGAAGATGTGGCACAGGAGGAGGAGGAGGAAGAGGGATCATTTCGTAGGGTTTCCGGCCAGTCATTCCCAAGTGGCTCCGAGGGTGGGTCCCTGCACCCACAAACCCAAGGTACACAATTGTCCAGCCAGGGTACAGTTCTGGAGGATGTGGAGGATGAGATGCAGGAGGAGGAACCATGTTCACAGAAGGGTGGCACCCAGACCAGCTCATGGCCATCACTGGTGCGTGGATGGGGGGGATACAGAGGACACAGACGATACACCTCCCACAGAGGACAGCTTTTCGTTGCCTCTGGGCAGCCTGGCACACATGAGCGATTACATGCTGCAGTGTCTCCGCAATGACCGCCGAGTTGCCCACATTCTAAATTGCGCTGATCACTGGGTGGCCACGCTGCTGGATCCCCGTTACAAGGACAACGTACCGTCCTTAATTCTGTCACTAGAGCGTGATCGTAAGATGCGCGAGTTCAAGCGCACGCTGGTAGACGCGCTGCTGGGGGCATTCCCACCTGACAACGGGGGCAAAGTAGAAGCACAAGGTAAAGGCAGAGGATGAGGAAGAGGTCGCCAATGCAGCTGGGGCACCACCAGCACCTCAGAAGGCAGGGTTAGCATGGCCGAAATGTGTAAAAGCTTTGTCAGCACGCCACAACAACCAGCACCACCAGCTGATATGGAACGTCTTAGCAGGAGGCAGCATTTCACCAACATGGTGGAGCAGTATGTGTGCACACGCCTACACGTACTGAATGACGGGTCTGCCCCCTTCAACTTCTGGGTCTCCAAATTGGGCACATGGCCTGAGCTTGCCCTTTACGCCTTGGAGGTGCTGGCCTGCCCTGCAGCCAGTGTATTATCTGAACGTGTGTTTAGCACGGCAGGGGGCGTCATCACAGATAAGTGCAGCCGCCTGTCCACAGTCAATGTGGACAAGCTCACGTTCAATAAAATGAACCAGGATTGGATCCCCCAAGACTTGTTTGTACCTTGTGCAGAATAGACATTTATACCACCATCAAACATACATTCTTGTACTCAAGTCAAGTGCAATGATTCTTTGTTTTCTTTTTCTTTTTTTTGTCCCAATATTTTGGGGGGTAACCAACTCCAATAAAACAAAAAAACAAAAACATTGTTGGCTACCTCCTCCTCCTCCATTGCTGCCTCCACCTACAACACCACATTCACCGCCTACTCAACCTCCGACTCCATATCCACCTCCTTCTATGAGTTGCAGGTTAATAATTTGTAATTTTTAGTTATTTTATTTTAAGTTATTTCCCTATCCACATTTGTTTGCAGAGCAGTTGCCATGCTCTTAAGCACATTTTACTGCCTTTTGCATCCCTCTAGCCTTTTCAAGGACTACTTTAGAGCCATTTTAATGCAAAAAAGTGCCAATTTGTGGCGTATACAAACCCCTGCTGTGCCTGGGTGACAGGGGCCTAAATCTCTCAAAATCCTCTGTTCTATTGCTGGGTGACATGAACCCCCTTTTGCCGTTAATAATATCCTGCTGTGCCTGGGTGACAGGGGCCTAAATCTCTCAAAATCCTATGTTCTATTGCTGGGTGACATGAACCGCCTTTTGCCGTAAATGAACCCCTGCTGTGCCTGGGTGACATGGGCCTAAATCTCTCAAAATCCTCTGTTCTATTGCTGGGTGACATAAACACCCTTTTGCTGTGAATGAACACCTGCTGTGCCTAGGTGACAGAAGCCTATATCTCTCAAAATCCTCTGTTCTATTGCTGGGTGACATGAACCACCTTTTGCCGTGAATGAACCCCTGCTGTGCCTGGGTGACATGGGCCTAAATCTCTCAAAATCGTCTGTTCTATTCCTGGGTGACATGAACCCCCGTTTGCCGTGAATGAACCCCTGCTGTGCCTGGGTGACAGGGGCCTAAATCTCTCAAAATCCTCTGTTCTACTGCTGGGTGACATGAACCCCCTTTTGACGTGTATGAACCCCTGCTGTGCCTAGGTGACAGGGGCCTAAAACTCTCAAAATCGTCAGTTCTATTGCTGGGTGACATGAACTCCCTTTTGACGTGTATGAACCCCTGCTGTGCCTGGGTGACATGAGCCTCGTTCTCTCAAAATCCTCTGTTCTATTGCTGGGTGACATGAACCCCCTTTTGCCGTGAATGAACCCCTGCTGTGCCTGGGTGATAGGGGCCTAAATCTCTCAAAATCCTCTGTTCTATTGCTGGGTGACATGGCAATACATGGCATATTATGCCTACCTATAACAACCCATAATACATGCATACCTTTAATAAAAAAGAGACACCGACTAAAGAGTGGAGGTAAAACGGCCAAGGCCTGATTTATTAAAATTAACCAATACAACTTTAACAGAAAACCTTTTAAGAGTCTAGTCATAAACTCAGACTCCAATACCATAAATATATCAATCAGAGTCCATCCCATCACGGGATGACTATCCTTACCTCACCCTTCTTCAGGCCATGGCCAAAGCACCTTCAAAAAAGGGGGCGGGCGGGAGGGGCACAAAGAATCCGGCTCCACAGGCAGGTGCAGATCAAAGGCCAGCCCAGCCTGCGGAGCTCGGACACTTATAGCCCCAAAACCTCCCACCACCACAAATTACTGTCTCCAGGGCTCCGCTAACCTTCCCCCAGACCCTGGGACACCATAGGCTACATGCCCAGCCAATTGAGGGAAAAATTACCGGGCAGAATTAAACTTCTGCCCAGTTATCCCACAAGAGCGGGAAACCATTTCCCTCCAAAACTGGGCTCCTAAATATAACCTCCTTATCACCGGGCAGAATACCTTATCCCCAGGGACAAGACAGACATCAGGCAATGCCAGTATCGCGATGCGTCCCCCTCCATAATGTATGGGGTCCTTCCATGAACCCCCTTTTGCCGTGAATGAACCCCTGCTGTGCCTGGGTGACATGGGCCTAAATCTCTCAAAATCCTCTATTCTATTGCTGGGTGACATGAACCACCTTTTGCCGTGAATGAACCCCTGCTGTGCCTTGGTGACATGGGCCTAAATCTCTCAAAATCCTCTGCTCTATTGCTGGGTGACATTAACCCCCTTTTGCCATGAATGAACCCCTGCTGTGCCTGGGTGACAGGGGCCTAAATCTCTCAAAATCCTCTGTTCTATTGCTGGGTGACATGAACCCCCTTTTGCCGTGAATGAACCCCTGCTGTGCCTGGGTGACATGGGCCTAAATCTCTCAAAATCCTGTGTTCTATTGCTGGGTGACATGAACCCCCTTTTGCCGTGAATAAACCCATGCCGTGCCTGAGTGACATGGGCCTAAATCTCTCAAAATCCTCTTTTCTATTGCTGGGTGACAAGAACCACCTTTTGCTGTGACTGAACCCCTGCTGTGCCTGGGTGACATGAGCCTCGTTCTCTCAAAATCCTCTGTTCTATTGCTGGGTGACATAAACCCCCTTTTGCCGTGAATGAACCCCTGCTCTGCATTGCTGACAGGGAACTAAATTTGGTGAAAACATCTGTTACTGATCAGAAGATTCGCGACTACAAGCGCACGCTGATGATAGCATTCCCACCTGACAGCGGGGGCACAGTGGAAGCACAAGGCAAAGGCAGAGGAGGATTTAAAGGTCGCCAACACAGCTGGGGCACAGCCAGCACCTGAGAAGGCAGGGTTAGCATGGCCAAAATGTGGAAAAGCTTTGTCAGCCTTGGAGGTGCTGACCTGCCCTGCAGCCAGTGTATAGTTTGAACGTGAGTTTAGCACGGCAGAGAGCATTATCACAGGCCGCAGCCAATGTGGACAAGCTTACGTTTATTAAGATGAACCAGGCATGGATCCCACAGGACTTGTCCGTACCTTGTGCAGAATAGACATTTATTCCAGCCTCAACCATCCATTCTTGTACTCAAGTGCACTTATTTTTTTTTTTATTTTGTTATATGTCCCAATATTTTGGGGATACCCCAATTTAAAAAAAATATCTAACACAAATCAGTGTTGGCTACTAGAGTTGAGCGAACACCTGGATGTTCGGGTTCGACGAGTTCGGCCGAACTTTCGAAAAATGTTCGGGTTCGGGATCCGAACTCGACCCGAACTTCATCCCGAACCCGAACCCCATAGAAGTCAATGGGGACCCGAACTTTTGGGCACTAAAAAGGCTGTAAAACACACCCGGAAAGGGCTAGAGGGCTGCAAAAGGCAGCAAAATGTAGTTAAATCCCCTGCAAACAAATGTAGATAGGGAAATGATGAGTTAACATAAAATAAATAAAAATTAAACAATATTAATTGGAGTGAGGTCCCATAGCACAGAATCAGGCTTCAAGTCACCCACCAATGGAGAAGGTCACTTACTATTATTTTGACCACAGCACCCAGACAAAGGAGAGAGGTCCCACAGCAGAGAACCAGGCATCATATCACCCACCACAGGAGTAGGCCACCATTTAGTTACTTTGACCCCTACACCCAGACGGAGGAGAGAGGTTACACAGCAGAGAATCAGGCATTTAGATCACCCACCACAGGAGTAGGCCACCATTGAATCAGACCCCGGCAACCATGTCAGATGGCACAAGCATAAGCTTTATATCAATCAGCACAGGAGAAGGCGACTTTGACAGACTTTGACCCCTACACCCGGACGGAGGAGAGAGGTTTCAAAGCAGAGAATCAGGCATTTAGATCACCCACCACAGGAGTAGGCCCCAATTTAATGGGACCCCGGCAACCATGTCAGATGGCACAACCATCAGCTTCATATCAATCAGCACAGGAGAAGGCGACTTTGAAAGACTTTGACCCCTACACCCAGACGGAGGAGAGAGGTTTCACAGCAGAGAATCAGGCATTTAGATCACCCACCACAGGAGTAGGCCCCCATTGAATCAGACCCTGGCAACCATGTCAGATGGCACAACCATCAGCTTTATATCAATCAGCACAGGAGAAGGCGACTTTGAAAGACTTTGACCCCTACACCCAGATGGAGGAGAGAGGTTTCACAGCAGAGAATCAGGCATCATATCAACCACCACAGGAGAAGCCACCATTTAGTTACTTTGACCCCTGCACCCAGGAAGAGGAGAGAGGCACCACAGCACATATTCTGGCATCATATCAGCCACCACAGGAGAAGCCACCATTGAGTTACTTTGACCCCCGCACCCAGGAAGAGGAGAGAGGCACCACAGCACATATTCTGGCATCATATCAGCCACCACAGGAGAAGCCACCATTGAGTTACTTTGACCCCCGCACCCAGGAAGAGGAGAGAGGCACCACAGCACATATTCTGGCATCATATCAGCCACCACAGGAGAAGCCACCATTGAGTTACTTTGACCCCTGCACCCAGGAAGAGGAGAGAGGCCCCACAGCACATATTCTGGCATCATATCAGCCACCACAGGAGAAGCCACCATTTAGTTACTTTGACCCCTTCACCCAAACAGAGGAGAGAGGTTCCACATCAGAGAATCAGGCATCATATCAACCACCACAGGAGTAGGCCACAATTTAATGGGACCCCGGCAACCATGTCAGATGGCACAACCATCAGCTTCATATCAATCAGCACAGGAGAAGGCGACTTTGAAAGACTTTGACCCCTACACCCAGACGGAGGAGAGAGGTTTCACAGCAGAGAATCAGGCATTTAGATCACCCACCACAGGAGTAGGCCCCCATTGAATCAGACCCTGGCAACCATGTCAGATGGCACAACCATCAGCTTTATATCAATCAGCACAGGAGAAGCCACCATTGAGTTACTTTGACCCCTGCACCCAGGAAGAGGAGAGAGGCCCCACAGCACATATTCTGGCATCATATCAGCCACCACAGGAGAAGCCACCATTGAGTTACTTTGACCCCCGCACCCAGGAAGAGGAGAGAGGCACCACAGCACATATTCTGGCATCATATCAGCCACCACAGGAGAAGCCACCATTGAGTTACTTTGACCCCTGCACCCAGGAAGAGGAGAGAGGCCCCACAGCACATATTCTGGCATCATACTAACCACCACAGGAGAAGCCACCATTGAGTTACTTTGACCCCTGCACCCAGGAAGAGGAGAGAGGCCCCACAGCACATATTCTGGCATCATATCAGCCACCACAGGAGAAGCCACCATTGAGTTACTTTGACCCCTGCACCCAGGAAGAGGAGAGAGGCCCCACAGCACATATTCTGGCATCATATCAGCCACCACAGGAGAAGCCACCATTGAGTTACTTTGACCCCCGCACCCAGGAAGAGGAGAGAGGCACCACAGCACATATTCTGGCATCATATCAGCCACCACAGGAGAAGCCACCATTGAGTTACTTTGACCCCCGCACCCAGGAAGAGGAGAGAGGCACCACAGCACATATTCTGGCATCATATCAGCCACCACAGGAGAAGCCACCATTGAGTTACTTTGACCCCTGCACCCAGGAAGAGGAGAGAGGCCCCACAGCACATATTCTGGCATCATACTAACCACCACAGGAGAAGCCACCATTGAGTTACTTTGACCCCTGCACCCAGGAAGAGGAGAGAGGCCCCACAGCACATATTCTGGCATCATATCAGCCACCACAGGAGAAGCCACCATTGAGTTACTTTGACCCCCGCACCCAGGAAGAGGAGAGAGGCACCACAGCACATATTCTGGCATCATATCAGCCACCACAGGAGAAGCCACCATTGAGTTACTTTGACCCCTGCACCCAGGAAGAGGAGAGAGGCCCCACAGCACATATTCTGGCATCATACTAACCACCACAGGAGAAGCCACCATTGAGTTACTTTGACCCCTGCACCCAGGAAGAGGAGAGAGGCCCCACAGCACATATTCTGGCATCATATCAGCCACCACAGGAGAAGCCACCATTGAGTTACTTTGACCCCCGCACCCAGGAAGAGGAGAGAGGCACCACAGCACATATTCTGGCATCATATCAGCCACCACAGGAGAAGCCACCATTGAATTACTTTGACCCCCGCACCCAGGAAGAGGAGAGAGGCACCACAGCACATATTCAGGCATCATATCACACACCACAGGAGAAGGCCTCTTTCAGTGATTTAGGCCTTTGGACCCAGACAGAGGAGAGAGGCACCACAGCACATATTCTGGCATCATATCAGCCACCACAGGAGAAGCCACCATTGAGTTACTTTGACCCCTGCACCCAGGAAGAGGAGAGAGGCCCCACAGCACATATTCTGGCATCATATCAGCCACCACAGGAGAAGCCACCATTTAGTTACTTTGACCCCTGCACCCAGGAAGAGGAGAGAGGCACCACAGCACATATTCTGGCATCATATCAGCCACCACAGGAGAAGCCACCATTTAGTTACTTTGACCCCTTCACCCAAACAGAGGAGAGAGGTTCCACATCAGAGAATCAGGCATCATATCAACCATCACAGGAGTAGGCCACAATTTAGTTTATTTGACCCCTGCACCCAGGAAGAGGAGAGAGGCCCCACAGCACATATTCTGGCATCATATCACACACCACAGGAGAAGACCTCTTTCAGTGATTTAGGCCTTTGGACCCAGACAGAGGAGAGAGGTCAGAGATTAGCTTCATATCCCCCAGCACAGCAGAAGACCGCTTTATTTGACTTAGGCCTCAGCACCCAGACAGAAGACAGAGGTAGCATGGCAGAGGTTATGGCTTCATGTCACCCGTTAGTTTAACCGGCCACTTTCATCTGGTTAGGCCCCGGCGCCCAGACAGAGAAGAGTTTCATTCAACTGTGGGTTTCATAAAATTTGTATCAAATAAAGAAGTGGCCCGTAGCACAACAAGACATGTTTTAGGCAGTTAATAAGGACTACTCTGCACAAGGGAGGGACAGGTCCTGTGGGATCCATGCCTGGTTCATCTTTATGAAGGTCAGCTTGTCTACGTTGGCTGTGGACAGGCGGCTGCGCTTGTCAGTAATGACGCCCCCTGCCGTGCTGAATACGCGTTCAGATAAAACGCTGGCCGCCGGGCAGGAAAGCACCTCCAAGGCATAACATGCTAACTCTGGCCACGTGGACAATTTCGAAACCCAGTAGTTGAATGGGGCCGAACCATCCGTCAGGATGTGGAGGGGTGTGCAGACATACTGTTCAACCATGTTAGTGAAATGCTGCCTCCTGCTAACACGTTCCGTATCAGGTGTCGGTGCAGATAGCTGTGGCGTGGAGACAAAACTTTTCCACATTTCTGCCATGCTAACCCTGCCCTCAGATGAGCTGGCCGTGACACAGCTGCGTTGGCGACCTCTTGCCACTCCTCTGCCTTCACCTTCCACCTGTTCCCCTGTGACATGTGGGAATGCTCTCAAGAGCGCCTCTATCAGCGTGCGCTTGTACTCGCGCATCTTACGGTCGCGCTCCAGTTCAGGAATTAAAGTGGGCACATTGTCTTTATACCGGGGATCCAGCAGGGTGGCCACCCAGTAGTCTGCACACGTTAAAACGTGGGCAACTCTGCTGTCGTTGCGCAGGCATTGGAGCATATATTCGCTCATGTGGGTCAGGCTACCCATGGGTAAGGACAAGCTGTCCTCTGTGGGAGGCGTATCGTCATCGTCCACCGTATCCCCCCAGCCACGCACCAGTGATGGGCCTGGGCTGCCACCCCGCTGTGAACTTGCGTCATCCTCGTCCCCCTCCACCTCCTCCTCCTCCTCGTCCTCCAGTACAGTGCCTTGGCTGGCGACTTGTGAACCTGTCCTCTGCTGCTTAAACAAACCTCCCTCTGAGCCACTTCGAACAGACTGGCCCGAAAGTGTTAGAAACGAGCCCTCATCCTCCTCCTCCTCCTCCACCTGGGCCACCTCCTCTAACATCATTGCCCTAAGTGTTTTCTCAAGGAGACATAGAAGTGGTATTGTAACGCTGATAACAGTGTCATCGCCACTGGCCATGTTGGTGGAGTACTCGAAACAGCGCAGCAGGGCACACAGGTCTCGCATGGAGGCCCAATCATTGGTGGTGAAGTGGTGCTGTTCGGCAGTACGACTGACGCGAGCGTGCTGCAGCTGAAACTCCACTATGGCCTGCTGCTGCTCGCACAGTCTCTCCAGCATGTGCAAGGTGGAGTTCCACCGGGTGGGCACGTCGCATATGAGGCGGTGAGCGGGAAGGCTGAAGTTCCGCTGTAGCGCAGACAGGCGAGCAGCGGCAGGATGTGAACGGCGGAAGCGCGCACAGACGGCCCGCACTTTATGCAGCAGCTCTGACATGTTGGGGTAGTGGTGAATGAACCTCTGCACCACCAAGTTCAGCACATGCGCCAGGCAAGGGATGTGCGTCAAACCGGCTAGTCCCAGAGCTGCCACGAGATTTCGCCCATTATCGCATACCACCAGGCCTGGCTTGAGGCCCACCGGCAGAAACCACTCGTCGGTCTGTTGTTCAATACCCCGCCACAACTCCTTTGCGCTGTGGGGCCTGTCCCCCAAACATATGAGTTTCAGAATGGCCTGCTGACGTTTACCCCGGGCTGTGCTGAAGTTGGTGGTGAAGGTGTGTGGCTGACCGGATGAGCTGGTGGAAGCAGTGGAGGAGGAAGCCGAGTAGGAGGAGGAGGCTACAGGAGGCAGAGAATGATGCCCTGCGATCCTAGGGGGCGGAAGGACGTGCGCCAAGGAACTGTCCGCCGGGGGCCCAGCCGCCACTACATTCATCCAGTGTGCAGTTAGTGAGATATAGCGTCCCTGGCCGTGCTTACTGGTCCACGTATCTGTGGTTAGGTGGACCTTGCCACAAATGGCGTTGCGCAGTGCACACTTGATTTTATCGGACACTTGCATGTGCAGGGAAGGCACGGCTGTCTTGGAGAAGTAGTGGCGGCTGGGAACCACATACTGCGGGACAGCCATGGCCATCAGCTGTTTGAAGCTGTCTGTGTCCACCAGCCGGAATGACAGCATTTCAAAGGCCAGCAGTTTAGAAATGCTGGCGTTCAGGCCAAGGGCTCGAGGGTGACTCGGGGGGAATTTGCGCTTCCTCTCTAAGGTTTGAGATATTGAGAGCTGACCGCTGCTGTGTGATATAGTGGAGACGCTAGTTGACGGTGGCGGTGGTGGTGGTGTCGGTGGCACATCCTCTGTTTGCTGCTCGGCAGGTGGCAACATTCCTCTCGAGGCGGAAGCCGAGGCAGCAGCGGTAGAGGGAGCAGGGGGAGCCTCAGCGAGTGCCTGGTTTTTAAGGTGTGTACCCCACTGCAGTTCATGCTTTGCATGTAGATGCCTGGTCATGCAGGTTGTGCTGAGGTTCAGAACGTTAATGCCTCGCCTCAGGCTCTGATGGCAGAGCGTGCAAGTCACTCGGGTCTTGTCGGTAGGACATTGTTTAAAGAAGTGCCATGCCAGGGAACTCTTTGAAGCTGCCTTTGTGGGGCTGGGTCCCTGTTGGCGATGTCCAGTAGCAGGCGAACTCTGGGGGCGGCGGCTCGTCTGCTTTGGCCCCCTGCTCCCTCTTTGGCTTCGCTGTTGTCTCGGTCTCACCACTACCTCTTCCTCTGAACTGTGAAAGTCATCGCCACGACCTTCAGTCCATGTGGGGTCTAAGACCTCATCGTCCTCTGCATCGTCTTCCACCCAGTCTCCCTCCCTGACCTCCTCCTGTTCAGTCTGCACACTGCAAAAAGACGCGGCAGTGGGCACCTGTGTTTCGTCATCATCAGAGAGTCGGTGACTCTGCTGTGGTGGTATTCCCATGTCCTCTTCATCTGGAGACATAAGTGGTTGTGCGTCAGTGCATGGTATGTCTTCCTCCACTGGGGAAGGGCTAGGTGGACGCCCCTGGGAAACCCTGGAAGCAGAGTCTTCAAACAGAAGAACAGACTGCTGCATAACTTGTGGCTCAGACCGTTTCCCTGATATGCTTGGGGGTGATTTGACAGACTGATGGGCTTGGTTTTCAGGTGCCACCTGTGCGCTTTCCGCAGAAGACTGGGTGGAAGACCATGTGGTGAACGTGCTGGAAGCACTGTCGGCCACCCAATCGATTAATGCCTGTACCTGCTCAGGCCTTACCATCCTAAGAGCGGCATTGGGCCCCACGAGATATTGCGGTACATTCTGCCGGCTAGTTGAGGGAGTTCGTTCCCTACTGTGTGCGCCTGGGGCCGAACGGCCACGTCCTCTACCAGCAACAGAGGCTCCACGGACACCCCCACGACCGCGTCCTCGTCCCTTAATAGTATTTTTCTTCATTGTTGCGATTCAACTCGCACCACAATGAAATATATTATTTTTTATAAGCAAAATCCCCTCACTGGAATACTTTCAGTCTTTTGACTGTATGGATTACAGATGGAATGACTGTTATATGTGAGTACCGCTTTCTTTGACAGATTCTAGTATGGGTACATATATGTTTTCCCAACCCCAGCACATTAGTTTGCTAATTCCAGATGTATGAAACGCAGGCCTAACTGTATCTAGTATATTGAACGCCAGATAAACTAACTTGGCCTTTTTTAAATAAAAAAAATTCCCTCACTGGAATACTTTCAGTCTTTTGACTGTATGGATTACAGATGGAATGACTGTTATATGTGAGTACCGCTTTCTTTGACAGATTCTAGTATGGGTACATATATGTTTTCCCAACCCCAGCACATTAGTTTGCTAATTCCAGATGTATGAAACGCAGGCCTAACTGTATCTAGTATATTGAACGCCAGATAAACTAACTTGGCCTTTTTTAAATAAAAAAAATTCCCTCACTGGAATACTTTCAGTCTTTTGACTGTATGGATTACAGATGGAATGACTGTTATATGTGAGTACCGCTTTCTTTGACAGATTCTAGTATGGGTACATATATGTTTTCCCAACCCCAGCACATTAGCTTGCTAATTCCAGATGTATGAAACGCAGGCCTAACTGTATCTAGTATATTGAACGCCAGATAAACTAACTTGGCCTTTTTTAAATAAAAAAAATTCCCTCACTGGAATACTTTCAGTCTTTTGACTGTATGGATTACAGATGGAATGACTGTTATATGTGAGTACCGCTTTCTTTGACAGATTCTAGTATGGGTACATATATGTTTTCCCAACCCCAGCACATTAGTTTGCTAATTCCAGATGTATGAAACGCAGGCCTAACTGTATCTAGTATATTGAACGCCAGATAAACTAACTTGGCCTTTTTTAAATAAAAAAAATTCCCTCACTGGAATACTTTCAGTCTTTTGACTGTATGGATTACAGATGGAATGACTGTTATATGTGAGTACCGCTTTCTTTGACAGATTCTAGTATGGGTACATATATGTTTTCCCAACCCCAGCACATTAGTTTGCTAATTCCAGATGTATGAAACGCAGGCCTAACTGTATCTAGTATATTGAACGCCAGATAAACTAACTTGGCCTTTTTTAAATAAAAAAAATTCCCTCACTGGAATACTTTCAGTCTTTTGACTGTATGGATTACAGATGGAATGACTGTTATATGTGAGTACCGCTTTCTTTGACAGATTCTAGTATGGGTACATATATGTTTTCCCAACCCCAGCACATTAGTTTGCTAATTCCAGATGTATGAAACGCAGGCCTAACTGTATCTAGTATATTGAACGCCAGATAAACTAACTTGGCCTTTTTTAAATAAAAAAAATCCCCTCACTGGAATACTTTCAGTCTTTTGACTGTATGGATTACAGATGGAATGACTGTTATATGTGAGTACCGCTTTCTTTGACAGATTCTAGTATGGGTACATATATGTTTTCCCAACCCCAGCACATTAGTTTGCTAATTCCAGATGTATGAAACGCAGGCCTAACTGTATCTAGTATATTGAACGCCAGATAAACTAACTTGGCCTTTTTTAAATAAAAAAAATTCCCTCACTGGAATACTTTCAGTCTTTTGACTGTATGGATTACAGATGGAATGACTGTTATATGTGAGTACCGCTTTCTTTGACAGATTCTAGTATGGGTACATATATGTTTTCCCAACCCCAGCACATTAGTTTGCTAATTCCAGATGTATGAAACGCAGGCCTAACTGTATCTAGTATATTGAACGCCAGATAAACTAACTTGGCCTTTTTTAAATAAAAAAAAAATTCCCTCACTGGAATACTTTATGGCTTTTCACTGTATGGATTACAGGTGGACTGGTATTAGTAGGGGTGACACAAGCACACCCAAGTCCCTGATGTAGGATTTCTATGGCACAGACCACTATTACAAGTGATTAATGGACGTTGGGAGAGATTGTGCTGCAGCACTAGTCCCAAGATGGCCGCCGCCTATCAGCCCAGTAACATGTGCCACAAAATGGTCTGCACAACCTTTAAAAAAAATAGCCTTGGACTGTGCTGCTAAATCGCTATTGGTCTGAATCCCAGGTGTAGATGTCTGACTTGTTTGGAGCTTTGGAATGCACACTGTGGCAGCTTCTGCTGCAGCACTACAAGTCGCAAAATGGCGGCCGGCGGTCAGCCCAGGTACATGTGGATGGAAAAATCACTCTGGCCACTCTAAAAATAGCCAATCCCTATCAAAAAAGCAGCTCAGCTGCAGTTGTTCAGATGAATCACAGGTGGAGGAGAGAAATTTGCTTCCAGTTATTCAATTATCCCTGCCTATTCTCGCCCTAGCATCAGCTGCGTCTATCCCTGTTCTATTCACATCGGGAGTGAGCACGTCCCGACGTGCGCACAAGCTTATAAAGAGGCTGAGTCACATGATGCACTTGGCCAATCACAGCCTTGCCAATAGTAGGCATGGCTGCGATGGCATCTTAGGGCAAGTAGTATGATGCATGTTGATTGGCTGCTTTGCAGCCTTTCAAAATGCGCCAAAATACATGCCGAACGACGAACCCAAACCCGAACTTTTACGAAAAAGTTCGGGTTCGGGTCCGTGTCACGAACACCCCAAAATTCGGTACGGACCCGAACTATGCTCGAACTGTTCGCTCAACACTATTGGCTACCTATTCCTCCTTCACCGCCGCTTCCACCTACACCGCCACGTCAACCTACACCGCCACATCCACCCATCCACCACCTCCTCAGCCTCCTACTCCTAGATCCAGATTGTTATTTTTTATTTTTCTGTATTTTATGTTATTTTAAGTCATTTCCCTATCCACATTTGTTTGCAGAACAGTTGCCATGCTCTTAAGCACATTCTGATGCCTTTTGCAGCCCTCTAGCCCTTTCTAGTACTATTTTAGAGCCATTTTAGTGCCCAAAAGTTCGGGTCCCCATTGACTTCAATGGGGTTCGGGTTCGGGGTCAAGTACGGGTCAAGTTCGGGTCCCGAACCCAAACTTTATTTTCAAGTTCGGCTGAACTCGTCGAACTAGAAACATCCAGGTGTCCGCTCAACTCTAGCCGTATGGTTTCTGAAAGGCAGATTTTGATGGCTTTTTTTCTTTTGGCACCATGTCATATTTGAAGCCCCCCTGATGCACCCCTAGAGTAAAAACTCCATAAAAGCGACCCCATCTAAGAAACTACACCCCTCAAGGTATTCAAAACTGATTTTTTATTTCTGGTAACCTTGCCTCACAAAAATGTAATATAGATAAACCAAAAATCATATGTACCCTAAAAATAGTCCCAAAAAAACTGCCACCTTATCCCGTAGTTTCCAAAATGTGGTCACTTTTATGGAGTTTCTACTTTAGGGGTGCATCAGGTGGGCTTCAAATGGGACATGGTGTAAATTAACCAGTCCAGCAAAATCTGCCTTCCAAAAACCATACGGTGCACCTTTCCCTCTACGCTCTACTGTGTTCTCGTACAGTAGTTTACCGCCACATATGGGGTGTTTCTGCGAACTACATATTCGGGTCAATAAATTCAGC
Source organism: Bufo bufo (assembly GCF_905171765.1). NCBI lineage: Eukaryota > Metazoa > Chordata > Amphibia > Anura > Bufonidae > Bufo > Bufo bufo. The sequence continues at coordinate 250,763,642 of NC_053394.1, forward strand.
ATTTTGTTTGGCTGTTAACCGTTGCTTTGTTATTGGAAAAAATGGATTAAAATGAAATTTGAGAAGTTAAATTTTTGGGCAAATTTTCCATCTCTATTTGCCAATAACTCTTATGCAACACCTAAAGGGTTAACAAAGTTTGTAAAATCAGTTTTGAATATCTTGAGGGGTGTTGTTTGTTAGTTGGGGTCACTTTAATGGAGTTTCTACTCTAGGGGTGCATCAGGGGGGCTTCAAATGGGACATGGTGTAAATAAACCAGTCCAGCAAAATCTGCCTTCCAAAAACCATATGGTGCACCTTTCCCTCTACACCCTACTGTGTGCCCGTACAGTAGTTTACCGCCACATATTGGGTGCTTCTGCAAACTAAAGAATTGGGGCAATAAATATAGCATTTTGTTTGGCTGTTAACCCTTGATTTGTTACTGGAAAAAAATTATTAAAATGGAAAATTTGCCCAAAAATTTTAAATCTCAAATTTCATCCCCATTTGCCAATAACTCTTGTGCAACACCTAAAGGGTTAAAAAAGTTTGTAAAATCAGTTTTGAATACCTTGAGGGGTGTAGTTTCTTAGATGGGGTCACTTTTATGGAGTTTCTACTCTAGAGGTGCATCAGGGGGCTTTAAATGGGACATGGTGTAAATAAACCAGTTCAGCAAAATCTGCCTTCCAAAAACCATATGGCGCACCTTTCCCTCTACGCCCTACTGTGTGCCCGTACAATAGTTTACGGCCACATATGGGGTGTTTCTGCAAACTACAGAATCGGGGCAATAAATATAGCATTTTTTTGGGCTGTTAACCCTTGCTTTGTTACTGGAAAAAATGGATTAAAATTGAAAATTTGCCAAAAAATAAAAATTCTGAAATTTTATCTCCATTTGCCAATAACTCTTGTGGAACACCTAAAGGGTTAACGACATTTGTAAAATCAGTTTTAAATAGCTTGAGGGGTGTAGTTTCTAGAATGGGGTAATTTTTGGATGGTTTCTATTATGTAAGCCTCACAAAGTGACTTCAGACCTGAACTGGTCCCTACAAATTGGGTTTTTGAAAATTTCTGAAAAATTTCAAGATTTGCTTCTAAACTTCTAAGTCTTGTAACATCCCCAAAATATAAAATATATTTCCCAAAATGATCCAAACATGAAGTAGACATATGGGGAATGTAAAGTAATAACTATTTTTGGAGGTATTATTATGTATTATAGGAGTAGAGAAATTGAAACTTGGAAATTTGCATTTTTCAAAAAAAATTGGTAAATTTGGTATTTTTTATAAAAAATATATATATTTTTTTATAATTTTTTTACCAGCGTCATGAAGTACAATATGTGATGAAAAAACTATCTCAGAATGGCCTGGATAAGTCAAAGCGTTTTAATGTTATCACCACTTAAAGGGACATTGGTCAGATTTGCAAAAAATGGCCTGGTCCTTAAGGTGAAATAAGGCTGTGTCCTAAAGGGGTTAAAGGGATTAGATCATCTGAAAATGAACTACTGTTAGTATTTATATTAGACATATTTTTAAAGAATTATTGTTGGTTATTTTTTTATTTTCCATGTCACTATCAATATTAAGAAAAATCCTAAAGTCCTATTTTCACAAGGACCTCTAAGTCTAGTAATAAGTGCCACTTCGTTTCTGCTGTAAAGTATATGGCTCAAAGCTGTTTATAACAGCTAAGACAAGATGTTATCCTCATAATCATATTCAACAAATAGAATTTAAAAATCTACAGTCAGAAAATGAAAGCAGTTTAGAAAAACAACACTATCTGATATTAACTGGCACAAAATTTATTGGTGACACTTCACCTTTAACTTGTTCCTTTTTTGCACTTTTAATAGCAAGAAACCTTGCTTGACTTTCTTAGTCAGACCATTCACTGCAGCCAAAAATGACTCAATAGAAGTATATCACATTCCACTGAAAAGTGCAACATTCTTCTGTGGGCATCTTTAACCACCTCCGGACCGCCTAACGCAGGATTGCGTTCCGGAGGTGGCAGCGCTGCGCAGAGTCACGCATATACGCGTCATCTCGCGAGACGCGAGATTTCGCTCAAAGCCGGCCCGCGCATGCGCATCGCGGGCCGGCAAAATTAAAAGAAGTATTTCGTCACCAGCCTGCCAGCAACGATCATTGGCTGGCAGGCTGGCGATTTTCAAAAAATCCAATCCAAAGTCATATAACAGATCATATTAGTAAATATGATCTGTTATATGGCTTGTCTGCTCCTGTGCTGGTCCTTTTCGTCGGTTGGATCCAGCACAGGAGCAGACTGAACTGTGAGTAGCACCAACACTACACCTTAGCCCCAGATCACCCACCTGCACCCCAATTAACCCTTTGATCACCCCTTTGATCGCCCCTGTCAATCACTAGTGAAAGGAAAAAAAGTGATCAGTGTAAACTGTCACTTTTTTTTTTTCACTGGTATTGGCTGTTAGGTTTTAGGGATAGTTTAGGCCCCTTGGTTAGGTAGTTAGCGTCAGTTAGCGCCCACCCCACTGCACCGCAGTCACTTTTATTCGCTGTTTAGCGTATCGCTAATCAGCATTTGTACTTTTATAGTATCTGTAAGTGATCAAAACTGATCACGGTCAGATCTATAATAGTATTAGTGTCACTTTAGTTCGCCCTCCACCCAAAAGGCAGTGTTTGCCCGATCAGGCCTGATCGGTCGCCCACACGTGCGTTCACCCACGCCCGCCCCACCGCAGTGACAAAAAATATATATTTTTTGATCACTGCACATTCATTTTACACGCACTGCGGCGATAAAAAAATCAGTTTTGATATTTTTTATCAACCGCAGCGGCCTCCGGTACTTCGCTAGCCTCCCCTTTGTAAGACAGGTTTGCTTTTTTTCTTGGGTAGTCTCAGGGAATACCCCTAAATTTAGTAGTCCAAAATGTCAAACAGGGAGTATTCTTCTGAAGAGGCCTACAGGATTCTGACCCAGTCGGATGAGGAGTGGGAACCCTCATCTGACGAATCTAGCGGGTCAGAATATGAACCTGTGGAAAGCAGTGGCTCTCTGACCCAAAGTTCGGACGAGGAGGTGGAGGTCCCTGGCAGCACCAGGCGTACCCGGCCCCATGTCGCTAGACCACAGGTTACGCAGGATCCGCTTCAAGAGCAGCAGAGTGGGGCTGTCGCTGCCGGATCACGTGGTGAGGCATACACCAGCAGCGCAGCCCTTCCTGGACCTAGTACCAGCACTGCCGTACAACCTGGTGAAGTAGCGAGCACCAGAAGGGCAGTTGAAGCTGGTATGGTGGCACGTGCAATAGTTACCCCGTCGCAGCCACCGCACAGACAGGCCCGTAGAGCCCCTAGAGTCCCTGAGGTGCTGGCAAATCCTGATTGGCAGTCACCAACTTCAGCCGCACCAGTAGTTCCCCCTTTCACCGCCCAGTCTGGAGTTCGGGTTGAGACGGCTCAAATCGGTTCGGCCCTGGGATTTTTTGAGCTGTTCTTGACTGCGGAGCTCTTGGACTTAGTCGTGGCAGAGACCAAACAGTATGCCACACAATTTATAACCGCTAACCCGGGAAGCTATTATGCCCAGCCTTTCCGGTGGAAACCAGTCCAAGTTTCCGAACTTAAAATTTTTTTGGGCCTTCTCCTCAACATGGGCCTGACAAAAAAGCATGAATTGCGGTCATATTGGTCAACGCACCCAATTCATCACATGCCCATGTTCTCTGCTGCTATGTCCAGGACACGATTTGAGACCATCCTGCGTTTCCTGCACTTTAGCGACAACACCACCTCCCATCCCAGAGGCCACCCTGCTTTTGACCGGCTCCACAAAATTCGGCCCCTCATAGACCATTTCAACCTGAAATTTGCAGATTTGTATACCCCTGAGCAAAACATCTGCGTAGACGAGTCCCTAATACATTTTACCGGGCGCCTTGGCTTCAAACAATACATCCCAAGCAAGCGTGCTTGGTATGGGGTCAAATTGTATAAGCTCTGTGAAAGGGCCACAGGCTATACCCACAAATTTCGGATCTATGAGGGAAAAGATCAGACCCTGGAGCCGGTCGGTTGCCCTGACTACCTGGGGAGCAGTGGGAAGACAGTCTGGGACTTGGTGTCACCCTTATTCGGCAAGGGGTACCATCTTTATGTGGACAATTTCTACACAAGTGTGGCCCTCTTTAGGCATTTGTTTCTAGAACGGATTTGCGCCTGTGGCACCGCGCGAACTAGTCGCGTGGGCTTCCCCCAACGGCTTGTAACCACCCGTCTTGCAAGGGGGCAGAGGGCTGCCTTGTGTAACGAAGAACTGCTCGCGGTGAAATGGAGAGACAAGCGTGACGTTTACATGCTCTCCTCCATTCACGCAGACACGACAATCCAAATTGAGCGAGCAACCCGTGTCATTGAAAAGCCCCTCTGTGTCCACGACTATAATGCGCTCATGGGAGGGGTGGACTTCAATGACCAGATGTTGTCTCCGTATTTAGTTTCCCGCAGAACCAGACGCTGGTATAAGAAGGTGTCTGTATATTTAATTCAATTGGCGCTCTACAATAGTTTTGTTCTCTACAGTAAGGCTGGGAGAACAGGATCCTTCCTCAAATTCCAGGAAGAGATCATCGAGAACCTCCTTTACCCAGGAGGTTCCGTGGCCCCATCCACCAGTGTAGTTAGCCGTCTACACGAGCGACATTTCCCCAGTGTCGTTCCTGGTACCTCAACCCAACCGTCACCCCGAAAAAGATGTCGTGTCTGTAGCAGGAGTGGAATAAGGCGTGACACCCGCTATTTCTGTCCTGACTGTGCTGACCACCCTGCCCTATGCTATGGAGAGTGTTTCCGGAAGTACCACACACAGGTACACCTAGCATAGGGATCACATCTCACCAGGACAGGCACACAGGGCTATTAGGGCCCATTCACTCACAGCTGCTGCAAACCTCTCCTTTCACCTGGGATAAAGTGCATAACGTACTTCGCCACATCTTTGGGCGATTTGCGCTTTGCACATTGTCCCATGGGGAAGGAGAGGTTTGTTCTATAAAGGTAAAAAAAACTAAACAAAAAAAAAAATACCGGTAAGTAAAAAAGTTAAACGTTCAGTTAAAAAAGTTTAAAAAAAGTTTCTATGTTCTGTTCAACAGTTAATAAAGTTATTGCTTTGCGGCCTGGTTTTTTCTTTTGTTTTTTTTACCTTTCAGGTGGACCAACCGATCGACCAGCTGCAGCACTGATGTGCATTCGGACAGAAGCATTGCGCTGCTGTCAGATTACACGCAAGTCGGTGTATGCAGCGCTGCAAGACGAGATTTCTCCTCTGCAGTAAAAGATACGTTTGCCGAGGCATATGAGCTGAGGAGGTGGCGGTGTTCATATACTTTGGCAAACACTTTGTATATATAAAAAAAAAAATCCCGGCAATGATTTATTCATCCACATCGATTGATGTGAATGGAGAAATCTGGTTTGCCAGGGCATACGAGCTGAAGTGGGTATGGATGTTGGGCGGAGCTCCTATGTCCTGGCAGACGCCTTTCCCCTCCTTTTTCTTTTTTTGGCAGAGATTTTTTCATCCACATTGATCGATGCGAATGAAGAAATCTGTGCCGTTCATTTTTTTCTTTCAGCCCAGAGGCTGAACGGAAAAAAAAAATCTCATTACCCGTATGCTCAATATAAGGAGAATAGCAGAAACTCCTAATGCTGGGCATACATGTAATGATTGCGGAGACCCTCAAATGCCAGGGCAGTACAAACACCCCACAAATAACACCATTTTGGAAAGAAGACACCCCAAGGTATTCGCTGAGGGGCTTATTGAGTCCATGAAAGATTGAAATTTTTGTCCCAAGTTAGCGGAAAGGGAGACTTTGTGAGAACAAAATCAAAAAAATCAATTTCCGCTAACTTGTGCCAAAAAATTTTTTTTTCAATGAACTCGCCATGCCCCTCATTGAATACCTTGGGGTGTCTTCTTTCCAAAATGGGGTCACATGTGGGGTATTTATACTGCCCTGGCATTTTAGGGGCCCCAAAGCGTGAGAAGAAGTCTGGTATCCAAATGTCTAAAAATGCCCTCCTAAAAGGAATTTGGGCACCTTTGCCCACCTAGGCTGCAAAAAAGTGTCACACATGTGGTATCTCCGTATTCAGCAGAAGTTGGGGAATATGTTTTGGGGTAACATTTTACATATACCCATGCTGGGTGAGAGAAATATCTTGGTCAAATGCCAACTTAGTATAAAAAAAATGGGAAAAGTTGTCTTTTGCCAAGATATTTCTCTCACCCAGCATGGGTATATGTAAAATGACACCCCAAAACACATTCCCCACCTTCTCCTGAGTACGGAGATACCAGATGTGTGACACTTTTTTGCAGCCTAGGTGGGCAAAGGGGCCCACATTCCAAAGAGCACCTTTCGGATTTCACAGGTCATTTACCTACTTACCAGACATTAGGGCCCCTGGAAAATGCCAGGGCAGTATAACTACCCCACAAGTGACCCCATTTTGGAAAGAAGACACCCCAAGGTATTCCGTGAGGGGCATGGCGAGTTCCTCGAATTTTTTATTTTTTGTCACAAGTTAGTGGAAAATGATGATTTTTTTTTTTTTTTTTTTCATACAAAGTCTCATATTCCACTAACTTGTGACAAAAAATAAAAATTTCCATGAACTCACTATGCCCATCAGCGAATACCTTGGGGTCTCTTCTTTCCAAAATGGGGTCACTTGTGGGGTAGTTATACTGCCCTGGCATTCTAGGGGCCCAAATGTGTGGTAAGGAGTTTGAAATCAAATTCTGTAAAAAATGACCTGTCAAATCCGAAAGGTGCTCTTTGGAATATGGGCTCCTTTGCCCACCTAGGCTGCAAAAAAGTGTCACACATCTGGTATCTCCGTACTCAGGAGAAGGTGGGGAATGTGTTTTGGGGTGTCATTTTACATATACCCATGCTGGGTGAGAGAAATATCTTGGCAAAAGACAACTTTTCCAATTTTTTTATACAAAGTTGGCATTTGACCAAGATATTTCTCTCACCCAGCATGGGTATATGTAAAAAGACACACCAAAACACATTCCTCAACTTCTCCTGAGTACGGGGATACCAGATGTGTGACACTTTTTTGCAGCCTAGGTGGGCAAAGGGGCCCACATTCCAAAGAGCACCTTTCGGATTTCACAGGTCATTTTTTACTGAATTTGATTTCAAACTCCTTACCACACATTTGGGCCCCTAGAATGCCAGGGCAGTATAACTACCCCACAAGTGACCCCATTTTGGAAAGAAGAGACCCCAAGGTATTCGCTGATGGGCATAGTGAGTTCATGGAAGTTTTTATTTTTTGTCACAAGTTAGTGGAATATGAGACTTTGTATGAAAAAAAAAACAAAAAAAAAAAACATCATTTTCCACTAACTTGTGACAAAAAATAAAAAATTCTAGGAACTCGCCATGCCCCTCACGGAATACCTTGGGGTGTCTTCTTTCCAAAATGGGGTCACTTGTGGGGTAGTTATACTGCCCTGGCATTCTAGGGGCCCAAATGTGTGGTAAGGAGTTTGAAATCAAATTCTGTAAATAATGACCTGTGAAATCCGAAAGGTGCTCTTTGGAATATGGGCCCCTTTGCCCACCTAGGCTGCAAAAAAGTGTCACACATCTGGTATCTCCGTACTCAGGAGAAGGTGGGGAATGTGTTTTGGGGTGTCATTTTATATATACCCATACTGGGTGAGAGAAATATCTTGGCAAAAGACAACTTTTCCCATTTTTTTTATACAAAGTTGGCATTTGACCAAGATATTTCTCTCACCCAGCATGGGTATATGTAAAAAGACACACCAAAACACATTCCTCAACTTCTCCTGAGTACGGGGATACCAGATGTGTGACACTTTTTTGCAGCCTAGGTGGGCAAAGGGGCCCACATTCCAAAGAGCACCTTTCGGATTTCACAGGTCATTTTTTACTGAATTTGATTTCAAACTCCTTACCACACATTTGGGCCCCTAGAATGCCAGGGCAGTATAACTACCCCACAAGTGACCCCATTTTGGAAAGAAGAGACCCCAAGGTATTCGCTGATGGGCATAGTGAGTTCATGGAAGTTTTTATTTTTTGTCACAAGTTAGTGGAATATGAGACTTTGTATGAAAAAAAAAACAAAAAAAAACACATCATTTTCCACTAACTTGTGACAAAAAATAAAAAATTCTAGGAACTCGCCATGCCCCTCACGGAATACCTTGGGGTGTCTTCTTTCCAAAATGGGGTCACTTGTGGGGTAGTTATACTGCCCTGGCATTCTAGGGGCCCAAATGTGTGGTAAGGAGTTTGAAATCAAATTCTGTAAAAAATGACCTGTGAAATCCGAAAGGTGCTCTTTGGAATATGGGCCCCTTTGCCCACCTAGGCTGCAAAAAAGTGTCACACATCTGGTATCTCCGTACTCAGGAGAAGGTGGGGAATGTGTTTTGGGGTGTCATTTTATATATACCCATACTGGGTGAGAGAAATATCTTGGCAAAAGACAACTTTTCCCATTTTTTTATACAAAGTTGGCATTTGACCAAGATATTTATCTCACCCAGCATGGGTATATGTAAAAAGACACCCCAAAACACATTCCTCAACTTCTCCTGAGTACGGGGATACCAGATGTGTGACACTTTTTTGCAGCCTAGGTGGGCAAAGGGGCCCACATTCCAAAGAGCACCTTTCGGATTTCACAGGTCATTTTTTACTGAATTTGATTTCAAACTCCTTACCACACATTTGGGCCCCTAGAATGCCAGGGCAGTATAACTACCCCACAAGTGACCCCATTTTGGAAAGAAGACACCCCAAGGTATTCGCTGATGGGCATAGTGAGTTCATGGAAGTTTTTATTTTTTGTCACAAGTTAGTGGAATATGAGACTTTGTATGAAAAAAAAAACAAAAAAAAACACATCATTTTCCACTAACTTGTGACAAAAAATAAAAAATTCTAGGAACTCGCCATGCCCCTCACGGAATACCTTGGGGTGTCTTCTTTCCAAAATGGGGTCACTTGTGGGGTAGTTATACTGCCCTGGCATTCTAGGGGCCCAAATGTGTGGTAAGGAGTTTGAAATCAAATTCTGTAAAAAATGACCTGTGAAATCCGAAAGGTGCTCTTTGGAATATGGGCCCCTTTGCCCACCTAGGCTGCAAAAAAGTGTCACACATCTGGTATCTCCGTACTCAGGAGAAGGTGGGGAATGTGTTTTGGGGTGTCATTTTATATATACCCATACTGGGTGAGAGAAATATCTTGGCAAAAGACAACTTTTCCCATTTTTTTATACAAAGTTGGCATTTGACCAAGATATTTATCTCACCCAGCATGGGTATATGTAAAAAGACACCCCAAAACACATTCCTCAACTTCTCCTGAGTACGGGGATACCAGATGTGTGACACTTTTTTGCAGCCTAGGTGGGCAAAGGGGCCCACATTCCAAAGAGCACCTTTCGGATTTCACAGGTCATTTTTTACTGAATTTGATTTCAAATTCCTTACCACACATTTGGGCCCCTAGAATGCCAGGGCAGTATAACTACCCCACAAGTGACCCCATTTTGGAAAGAAGAGACCCCAAGGTATTCGCTGATGGGCATAGTGAGTTCATGGAAGTTTTTATTTTTTGTCACAAGTTAGTGGAATATGAGACTTTGTATGAAAAAAAAAACAAAAAAAAACACATCATTTTCCACTAACTTGTGACAAAAAATAAAAAATTCTAGGAACTCGCCATGCCCCTCACGGAATACCTTGGGGTGTCTTCTTTCCAAAATGGGGTCACTTGTGGGGTAGTTATACTGCCCTGGCATTCTAGGGGCCCAAATGTGTGGTAAGGAGTTTGAAATCAAATTCTGTAAAAAATGACCTGTGAAATCCGAAAGGTGCTCTTTGGAATATGGGCCCCTTTGCCCACCTAGGCTGCAAAAAAGTGTCACACATCTGGTATCTCCGTACTCAGGAGAAGGTGGGGAATGTGTTTTGGGGTGTCATTTTATATATACCCATACTGGGTGAGAGAAATATCTTGGCAAAAGACAACTTTTCCCATTTTTTTATACAAAGTTGGCATTTGACCAAGATATTTATCTCACCCAGCATGGGTATATGTAAAAAGACACCCCAAAACACATTCCTCAACTTCTCCTGAGTACGGGGATACCAGATGTGTGACACTTTTTTGCAGCCTAGGTGGGCAAAGGGGCCCACATTCCAAAGAGCACCTTTCGGATTTCACAGGTCATTTTTTACTGAATTTGATTTCAAACTCCTTACCACACATTTGGGCCCCTAGAATGCCAGGGCAGTATAACTACCCCACAAGTGACCCCATTTTGGAAAGAAGAGACCCCAAGGTATTCGCTGATGGGCATAGTGAGTTCATGGAAGTTTTTATTTTTTGTCACAAGTTAGTGGAATATGAGACTTTGTATGAAAAAAAAAACAAAAAAAAACACATCATTTTCCACTAACTTGTGACAAAAAATAAAAAATTCTAGGAACTCGCCATGCCCCTCACGGAATACCTTGGGGTGTCTTCTTTCCAAAATGGGGTCACTTGTGGGGTAGTTATACTGCCCTGGCATTCTAGGGGCCCAAATGTGTGGTAAGGAGTTTGAAATCAAATTCTGTAAAAAATGACCTGTGAAATCCGAAAGGTGCTCTTTGGAATATGGGCCCCTTTGCCCACCTAGGCTGCAAAAAAGTGTCACACATCTGGTATCTCCGTACTCAGGAGAAGGTGGGGAATGTGTTTTGGGGTGTCATTTTATATATACCCATACTGGGTGAGAGAAATATCTTGGCAAAAGACAACTTTTCCCATTTTTTTATACAAAGTTGGCATTTGACCAAGATATTTATCTCACCCAGCATGGGTATATGTAAAAAGACACCCCAAAACACATTCCTCAACTTCTCCTGAGTACGGGGATACCAGATGTGTGACACTTTTTTGCAGCCTAGGTGGGCAAAGGGGCCCACATTCCAAAGAGCACCTTTCGGATTTCACAGGTCATTTTTTACTGAATTTGATTTCAAACTCCTTACCACACATTTGGGCCCCTAGAATGCCAGGGCAGTATAACTACCCCACAAGTGACCCCATTTTGGAAAGAAGAGACCCCAAGGTATTCGCTGATGGGCATAGTGAGTTCATGGAAGTTTTTATTTTTTGTCACAAGTTAGTGGAATATGAGACTTTGTATGAAAAAAAAAACAAAAAAAAACACATCATTTTCCACTAACTTGTGACAAAAAATAAAAAATTCTAGGAACTCGCCATGCCCCTCACGGAATACCTTGGGGTGTCTTCTTTCCAAAATGGGGTCACTTGTGGGGTAGTTATACTGCCCTGGCATTCTAGGGGCCCAAATGTGTGGTAAGGAGTTTGAAATCAAATTCTGTAAAAAATGACCTGTGAAATCCGAAAGGTGCTCTTTGGAATATGGGCCCCTTTGCCCACCTAGGCTGCAAAAAAGTGTCACACATCTGGTATCTCCGTACTCAGGAGAAGGTGGGGAATGTGTTTTGGGGTGTCATTTTATATATACCCATACTGGGTGAGAGAAATATCTTGGCAAAAGACAACTTTTCCCATTTTTTTATACAAAGTTGGCATTTGACCAAGATATTTATCTCACCCAGCATGGGTATATGTAAAAAGACACCCCAAAACACATTCCTCAACTTCTCCTGAGTACGGGGATACCAGATGTGTGACACTTTTTTGCAGCCTAGGTGGGCAAAGGGGCCCACATTCCAAAGAGCACCTTTCGGATTTCACAGGTCATTTTTTACTGAATTTGATTTCAAACTCCTTACCACACATTTGGGCCCCTAGAATGCCAGGGCAGTATAACTACCCCACAAGTGACCCCATTTTGGAAAGAAGAGACCCCAAGGTATTCGCTGATGGGCATAGTGAGTTCATGGAAGTTTTTATTTTTTGTCACAAGTTAGTGGAATATGAGACTTTGTATGAAAAAAAAAACAAAAAAAAACACATCATTTTCCACTAACTTGTGACAAAAAATAAAAAATTCTAGGAACTCGCCATGCCCCTCACGGAATACCTTGGGGTGTCTTCTTTCCAAAATGGGGTCACTTGTGGGGTAGTTATACTGCCCTGGCATTCTAGGGGCCCAAATGTGTGGTAAGGAGTTTGAAATCAAATTCTGTAAAAAATGACCTGTGAAATCCGAAAGGTGCTCTTTGGAATATGGGCCCCTTTGCCCACCTAGGCTGCAAAAAAGTGTCACACATCTGGTATCTCCGTACTCAGGAGAAGGTGGGGAATGTGTTTTGGGGTGTCATTTTATATATACCCATACTGGGTGAGAGAAATATCTTGGCAAAAGACAACTTTTCCCATTTTTTTATACAAAGTTGGCATTTGACCAAGATATTTATCTCACCCAGCATGGGTATATGTAAAAAGACACCCCAAAACACATTCCTCAACTTCTCCTGAGTACGGGGATACCAGATGTGTGACACTTTTTTGCAGCCTAGGTGGGCAAAGGGGCCCACATTCCAAAGAGCACCTTTCGGATTTCACAGGTCATTTTTTACTGAATTTGATTTCAAACTCCTTACCACACATTTGGGCCCCTAGAATGCCAGGGCAGTATAACTACCCCACAAGTGACCCCATTTTGGAAAGAAGAGACCCCAAGGTATTCGCTGATGGGCATAGTGAGTTCATGGAAGTTTTTATTTTTTGTCACAAGTTAGTGGAATATGAGACTTTGTATGAAAAAAAAAAACAAAAAAAAACACATCATTTTCCACTAACTTGTGACAAAAAATAAAAAATTCTAGGAACTCGCCATGCCCCTCACGGAATACCTTGGGGTGTCTTCTTTCCAAAATGGGGTCACTTGTGGGGTAGTTATACTGCCCTGGCATTCTAGGGGCCCAAATGTGTGGTAAGGAGTTTGAAATCAAATTCTGTAAAAAATGACCTGTGAAATCCGAAAGGTGCTCTTTGGAATATGGGCCCCTTTGCCCACCTAGGCTGCAAAAAAGTGTCACACATCTGGTATCTCCGTACTCAGGAGAAGGTGGGGAATGTGTTTTGGGGTGTCATTTTATATATACCCATACTGGGTGAGAGAAATATCTTGGCAAAAGACAACTTTTCCCATTTTTTTATACAAAGTTGGCATTTGACCAAGATATTTATCTCACCCAGCATGGGTATATGTAAAAAGACACCCCAAAACACATTCCTCAACTTCTCCTGAGTACGGGGATACCAGATGTGTGACACTTTTTTGCAGCCTAGGTGGGCAAAGGGGCCCACATTCCAAAGAGCACCTTTCGGATTTCACAGGTCATTTTTTACTGAATTTGATTTCAAACTCCTTACCACACATTTGGGCCCCTAGAATGCCAGGGCAGTATAACTACCCCACAAGTGACCCCATTTTGGAAAGAAGAGACCCCAAGGTATTCGCTGATGGGCATAGTGAGTTCATGGAAGTTTTTATTTTTTGTCACAAGTTAGTGGAATATGAGACTTTGTATGAAAAAAAAAAACAAAAAAAAACACATCATTTTCCACTAACTTGTGACAAAAAATAAAAAATTCTAGGAACTCGCCATGCCCCTCACGGAATACCTTGGGGTGTCTTCTTTCCAAAATGGGGTCACTTGTGGGGTAGTTATACTGCCCTGGCATTCTAGGGGCCCAAATGTGTGGTAAGGAGTTTGAAATCAAATTCTGTAAAAAATGACCTGTGAAATCCGAAAGGTGCTCTTTGGAATATGGGCCCCTTTGCCCACCTAGGCTGCAAAAAAGTGTCACACATCTGGTATCTCCGTACTCAGGAGAAGGTGGGGAATGTGTTTTGGGGTGTCATTTTATATATACCCATACTGGGTGAGAGAAATATCTTGGCAAAAGACAACTTTTCCCATTTTTTTATACAAAGTTGGCATTTGACCAAGATATTTATCTCACCCAGCATGGGTATATGTAAAAAGACACCCCAAAACACATTCCTCAACTTCTCCTGAGTACGGGGATACCAGATGTGTGACACTTTTTTGCAGCCTAGGTGGGCAAAGGGGCCCACATTCCAAAGAGCACCTTTCGGATTTCACAGGTCATTTTTTACTGAATTTGATTTCAAACTCCTTACCACACATTTGGGCCCCTAGAATGCCAGGGCAGTATAACTACCCCACAAGTGACCCCATTTTGGAAAGAAGAGACCCCAAGGTATTCGCTGATGGGCATAGTGAGTTCATGGAAGTTTTTATTTTTTGTCACAAGTTAGTGGAATATGAGACTTTGTATGAAAAAAAAAACAAAAAAAAACACATCATTTTCCACTAACTTGTGACAAAAAATAAAAAATTCTAGGAACTCGCCATGCCCCTCACGGAATACCTTGGGGTGTCTTCTTTCCAAAATGGGGTCACTTGTGGGGTAGTTATACTGCCCTGGCATTCTAGGGGCCCAAATGTGTGGTAAGGAGTTTGAAATCAAATTCTGTAAAAAATGACCTGTGAAATCCGAAAGGTGCTCTTTGGAATATGGGCCCCTTTGCCCACCTAGGCTGCAAAAAAGTGTCACACATCTGGTATCTCCGTACTCAGGAGAAGGTGGGGAATGTGTTTTGGGGTGTCATTTTATATATACCCATACTGGGTGAGAGAAATATCTTGGCAAAAGACAACTTTTCCCATTTTTTTATACAAAGTTGGCATTTGACCAAGATATTTATCTCACCCAGCATGGGTATATGTAAAAAGACACCCCAAAACACATTCCTCAACTTCTCCTGAGTACGGGGATACCAGATGTGTGACACTTTTTTGCAGCCTAGGTGGGCAAAGGGGCCCACATTCCAAAGAGCACCTTTCGGATTTCACAGGTCATTTTTTACTGAATTTGATTTCAAACTCCTTACCACACATTTGGGCCCCTAGAATGCCAGGGCAGTATAACTACCCCACAAGTGACCCCATTTTGGAAAGAAGAGACCCCAAGGTATTCGCTGATGGGCATAGTGAGTTCATGGAAGTTTTTATTTTTTGTCACAAGTTAGTGGAATATGAGACTTTGTATGGAAAAAAAAACAAAAAAAAAAACATCATTTTCCACTAACTTGTGACAAAAAATAAAAAATTCTAGGAACTCGCCATGCACCTCACGGAATACCTTGGGGTGTCTTCTTTCCAAAATGGGGTCACTTGTGGGGTAGTTATACTGCCCTGGCATTCTAGGGGCCCAAATGTGTGGTAAGGAGTTTGAAATCAAATTCTGTAAAAAATGACCTGTGAAATCCGAAAGGTGCTCTTTGGAATATGGGCCCCTTTGCCCACCTAGGCTGCAAAAAAGTGTCACACATCTGGTATCTCCGTACTCAGGAGAAGGTGGGGAATGTGTTTTGGGGTGTCATTTTATATATACCCATACTGGGTGAGAGAAATATCTTGGCAAAAGACAACTTTTCCCATTTTTTTATACAAAGTTGGCATTTGACCAAGATATTTATCTCACCCAGCATGGGTATATGTAAAAAGACACCCCAAAACACATTCCTCAACTTCTCCTGAGTACGGGGATACCAGATGTGTGACACTTTTTTGCAGCCTAGGTGGGCAAAGGGGCCCACATTCCAAAGAGCACCTTTCGGATTTCACAGGTCATTTTTTACTGAATTTGATTTCAAACTCCTTACCACACATTTGGGCCCCTAGAATGCCAGGGCAGTATAACTACCCCACAAGTGACCCCATTTTGGAAAGAAGAGACCCCAAGGTATTCGCTGATGGGCATAGTGAGTTCATGGAAGTTTTTATTTTTTGTCACAAGTTAGTGGAATATGAGACTTTGTATGAAAAAACAAACAAAAAAAAATCATCATTTTCCACTAACTTGTGACAAAAAATAAAAAATTCTAGGAACTCGCCATGCCCCTCACGGAATACCTTGGGGTGTCTTCTTTCCAAAATGGGGTCACTTGTGGGGTAGTTATACTGCCCTGGCATTCTAGGGGCCCAAATGTGTGGTAAGGAGTTTGAAATCAAATTCTGTAAAAAATGACCTGTGAAATCCGAAAGGTGCTCTTTGGAATATGGGCCCCTTTGCCCACCTAGGCTGCAAAAAAGTGTCACACATCTGGTATCTCCGTACTCAGGAGAAGGTGGGGAATGTGTTTTGGGGTGTCATTTTATATATACCCATACTGGGTGAGAGAAATATCTTGGCAAAAGACAACTTTTCCCCTTTTTTTATACAAAGTTGGCATTTGACCAAGATATTTCTCTCACCCAGCATGGGTATATGTAAAAAGACACCCCAAAACACATTCCTCAACTTCTCCTGAGTACGGGGATACCAGATGTGTGACACTTTTTTGCAGCCTAGGTGGGCAAAGGGGCCCACATTCCAAAGAGCACCTTTCGGATTTCACAGGTCATTTTTTACTGAATTTGATTTCAAACTCCTTACCACACATTTGGGCCCCTAGAATGCCAGGGCAGTATAACTACCCCACAAGTGACCCCATTTTGGAAAGAAGAGACCCCAAGGTATTCGCTGATGGGCATAGTGAGTTCATGGAAGTTTTTATTTTTTGTCACAAGTTAGTGGAATATGAGACTTTGTAAGAAAAAAAAAATAAAAAAAAAAATCATCATTTTCCGCTAACTTGTGACAAAAAATAAAAAGTTCTATGAACTCACTATGCCCATCAGCGAATACCTTAGGGTGTGTACTTTCCGAAATGGGGTCATTTGTGGGGTGTTTGTACTGTCTGGGCATTGTAGAACCTCAGGAAACATGACAGGTGCTCAGAAAGTCAGAGCTGCTTCAAAAAGCGGAAATTCACATTTTTGTACCATAGTTTGTAAACGCTATAACTTTTACCCAAACCATTTTTTTTTTACCCAAACATTTTTTTTTTATCAAAGACATGTAGAACAATAAATTTAGAGCAAAATTTATATATGGATGTAGTTTTTTTTGCAAAATTTGACAACTGAAAGTGAAAAATGTCATTTTTTTGCAAAATAATCGTTAAATTTTGATTAATAACAAACAAAGTAAAAATGTCAGCAGCAAAGAAATACCACCAAATGAAAGCTCTATTAGTGAGAAGAAAAGGAGGTAAAATTCATTTGGGTGGTAAGTTGCATGACCGAGCAATAAATGGTGAAAGTAGTGTAGGTCAGAAGTGTAAAAAGTGGCCTGGTCTTTCAGGGTGTTTAAGCACTGGGGGCTGAAGTGGTTAAATTGGTCTTATAAAAAAATATATATATATTGTTTTTTCTAATTCTACTAATCTACTATTGTATTAATTAATAACATATTTTCCTTATAGCAGCAGTAATGTAACAGTTGGTTACCTATCTATATAGGAGTTTCATTTTCCTTTGACTGCTACAGAAGGACAATATTTGGTATTCCATTTACTACCGAAAAGAAAAAAAGAAAAAATCTGTATTTAGTGTCACAACCATTTGCCTTCAAAACAGCACTGATCTTTCTAGGTACACTTGCACAAGGGAACCCAGTGGGAAGATTATTCCAAATATCTTGGAAAACTAACCCCAGATCTTCTGTTGATGTAGGCTTGCAAAAATCGTTTGTATAATGTAATAATCAAAGACAGACTATGATGTTGAGATCAGGACTCTGTGGGGCCATATCCTCACTTCTAGGACTCCTTGTTCTTCTTTATGCTGAATATAGTTCTTAATAGTATTGGCTATATGTTTGGGGTCATTGTCCTGCTGCTAAATAAATTTGGAGCTAATCAGATGCCTCCTTGGTCTGATTTAAATGTTTATTTTGTTCATTCACTTTGTTAATAGATAAAAATAAAATATTAACACTGCTAATTTTGAATGTATTCTTACTTTGTAGCAATTTTTTCTACACCTGCCTAAAAGTGTTACACATTATTATATTTTAGACAGTATATATACACATATAGTTATGAAAAACAAAGTTTGTACAACTATTGGGGGAAATGCTAAGTCCTTTTAGCTTATTCCTAATAACAGACATTTCCATTCATGGAAGGCTAACTGAATACAATCTAAAGCAAATTCCAGTTATGAAAAAGTGAACTAGCTTAAGGAAAAATCTTGGCATAGGGCACTGGTATTTTCCTAACTCATTATCTCATGGCTTTTCCTCATTTGTGCTTAGTTCTTTTCAAAAGGCCACATTATTTCCAATCCTATTCACTTGTCAAAAGTGATTTGAGTTCTTGTTATTTCACAAACATTACAGCTCTCAGCTCACACCCTGTCTAGTGCCCCATTTCCTTTTAAACAGTTATTCACAATCGCAATCTAAAAATTCACCTCTATCACCCTTCAGTCTAATCATGTCCCATCCACCTACTCTGGACATTCTGAACAAAGCTGTCAAGCTCATGTCCAACCACAAGAGCTACCGACCAATTAGCAGCTTCTCCAAACAGCAGGAATTTTAATTAGGAGACCACTTAATTATATCAATGAACAGCCTTTGCCCTCAACCTCCTGCTTCCCCCTTTCCCACCTCTTTTATGCCCTATACTGCTGGGCGTTCACAAACATGAATTGTTATAGCTCTTTCAGAAGGTGTTGGCAGTGGAAAATGGATTTTTTAGAGACCATGTATGTGTCTCATTGTCCTTTCTTTGAACCAATTGGTTCCTGGCACCAATTGGTTTATCATCTGTTTTACAAGATAATTCAAGGCAAAGCATCTTCAAAATTTTTGCATTTACTTTGATAGTATTAATTCCTGTTACAGTGCAATCTTAGAAATCATATTTAGATGGTTTACTTTTTTGCTTTTGTATACAGTCGTGTCATGTCACACCATGCTATCTACAGAAAATGTACATATGAGAAATGGACAACAATTCTCCTAACTTTTTTTATCTGTCTATGTTTCTATAACTGTCGTGTGATCCTATATATTTTCCATTTTGTGATTGTTCGTGCCATTCTGTCTGGGCCTTCAGGTGGAATACGCATTGCCCTTTGAGGAAATCAGTTTATCACTAGAGTTGAGCGAACACCTGGATGTTCGGGTTCGACGAGTTCGGCCGAACTTTCGAAAAATGTTCGGGTTCGGGATCCGAACTCGACCCGAACTTCATCCCGAACCCGAACCCCATAGAAGTCAATGGGGACCCGAACTTTTGGGCACTAAAAAGGCTGTAAAACACACCCGGAAAGGGCTAGAGGGCTGCAAAAGGCAGCAAAATGTAGTTAAATCCCCTGCAAACAAATGTAGATAGGGAAATGATGAGTTAACATAAAATAAATAAAAATTAAACAATATTAATTGGAGTGAGGTCCCATAGCACAGAATCAGGCTTCAAGTCACCCACCAATGGAGAAGGTCACTTACTATTATTTTGACCACAGCACCCAGACAAAGGAGAGAGGTCCCACAGCAGAGAACCAGGCATCATATCACCCACCACAGGAGTAGGCCACCATTTAGTTACTTTGACCCCTACACCCAGACGGAGGAGAGAGGTTACACAGCAGAGAATCAGGCATTTAGATCACCCACCACAGGAGTAGGCCACCATTGAATCAGACCCCGGCAACCATGTCAGATGGCACAAGCATAAGCTTTATATCAATCAGCACAGGAGAAGGCGACTTTGACAGACTTTGACCCCTACACCCGGACGGAGGAGAGAGGTTTCAAAGCAGAGAATCAGGCATTTAGATCACCCACCACAGGAGTAGGCCCCAATTTAATGGGACCCCGGCAACCATGTCAGATGGCACAACCATCAGCTTCATATCAATCAGCACAGGAGAAGGCGACTTTGAAAGACTTTGACCCCTACACCCAGACGGAGGAGAGAGGTTTCACAGCAGAGAATCAGGCATTTAGATCACTCACCACAGGAGTAGGCCCCCATTGAATCAGACCCTGGCAACCATGTCAGATGGCACAACCATCAGCTTTATATCAATCAGCACAGGAGAAGGCGACTTTGAAAGACTTTGACCCCTACACCCAGATGGAGGAGAGAGGTTTCACAGCAGAGAATCAGGCATCATATCAACCACCACAGGAGAAGCCACCATTTAGTTACTTTGACCCCTGCACCCAGGAAGAGGAGAGAGGCACCACAGCACATATTCTGGCATCATATCAGCCACCACAGGAGAAGCCACCATTGAGTTACTTTGACCCCCGCACCCAGGAAGAGGAGAGAGGCACCACAGCACATATTCTGGCATCATATCAGCCACCACAGGAGAAGCCACCATTGAGTTACTTTGACCCCCGCACCCAGGAAGAGGAGAGAGGCACCACAGCACATATTCTGGCATCATATCAGCCACCACAGGAGAAGCCACCATTGAGTTACTTTGACCCCTGCACCCAGGAAGAGGAGAGAGGCCCCACAGCACATATTCTGGCATCATACTAACCACCACAGGAGAAGCCACCATTGAGTTACTTTGACCCCTGCACCCAGGAAGAGGAGAGAGGCCCCACAGCACATATTCTGGCATCATATCAGCCACCACAGGAGAAGCCACCATTGAGTTACTTTGACCCCCGCACCCAGGAAGAGGAGAGAGGCACCACAGCACATATTCTGGCATCATATCAGCCACCACAGGAGAAGCCACCATTGAGTTACTTTGACCCCCGCACCCAGGAAGAGGAGAGAGGCACCACAGCACATATTCAGGCATCATATCACACACCACAGGAGAAGGCCTCTTTCAGTGATTTAGGCCTTTGGACCCAGACAGAGGAGAGAGGCACCACAGCACATATTCTGGCATCATATCAGCCACCACAGGAGAAGCCACCATTGAGTTACTTTGACCCCTGCACCCAGGAAGAGGAGAGAGGCCCCACAGCACATATTCTGGCATCATATCAGCCACCACAGGAGAAGCCACCATTTAGTTACTTTGACCCCTGCACCCAGGAAGAGGAGAGAGGCACCACAGCACATATTCTGGCATCATATCAGCCACCACAGGAGAAGCCACCATTTAGTTACTTTGACCCCTTCACCCAAACAGAGGAGAGAGGTTCCACATCAGAGAATCAGGCATCATATCAACCACCACAGGAGTAGGCCACAATTTAGTTTATTTGACCCCTGCACCCAGGAAGAGGAGAGAGGCCCCACAGCACATATTCTGGCATCATATCACACACCACAGGAGAAGGCCTCTTTCAGTGATTTAGGCCTTTGGACCCAGACAGAGGAGAGAGGTCAGAGATTAGCTTCATATCCCCCAGCACAGCAGAAGACCGCTTTATTTGACTTAGGCCTCAGCACCCAGACAGAAGACAGAGGTAGCATGGCAGAGGTTATGGCTTCATGTCACCCGTTAGTTTAACCGGCCACTTTCATCTGGTTAGGCCCCGGCGCCCAGACAGAGAAGAGTTTCATTCAACTGTGGGTTTCATAAAATTTGTATCAAATAAAGAAGTGGCCCGTAGCACAACAAGACATGTTTTAGGCAGTTAATAAGGACTACTCTGCACAAGGGAGGGACAGGTCCTGTGGGATCCATGCCTGGTTCATCTTTATGAAGGTCAGCTTGTCCACGTTGGCTGTGGACAGGCGGCTGCGCTTGTCAGTAATGACGCCCCCTGCCGTGCTGAATACGCGTTCAGATAAAACGCTGGCCGCCGGGCAGGAAAGCACCTCCAAGGCATAACATGCTAACTCTGGCCACGTGGACAATTTCGAAACCCAGTAGTTGAATGGGGCCGAACCATCCGTCAGGATGTGGAGGGGTGTGCAGACATACTGTTCAACCATGTTAGTGAAATGCTGCCTCCTGCTAACACGTTCCGTATCAGGTGTCGGTGCAGATAGCTGTGGCGTGGAGACAAAACTTTTCCACATTTCTGCCATGCTAACCCTGCCCTCAGATGAGCTGGCCGTGACACAGCTGCGTTGGCGACCTCTTGCCACTCCTCTGCCTTCACCTTCCACCTGTTCCCCTGTGACATGTGGGAATGCTCTCAAGAGCGCCTCTATCAGCGTGCGCTTGTACTCGCGCATCTTACGGTCGCGCTCCAGTTCAGGAATTAAAGTGGGCACATTGTCTTTATACCGGGGATCCAGCAGGGTGGCCACCCAGTAGTCTGCACACGTTAAAACGTGGGCAACTCTGCTGTCGTTGCGCAGGCATTGGAGCATATATTCGCTCATGTGGGCCAGGCTACCCATGGGTAAGGACAAGCTGTCCTCTGTGGGAGGCGTATCGTCATCGTCCACCGTATCCCCCCAGCCACGCACCAGTGATGGGCCTGGGCTGCCACCCCGCTGTGAACTTGCGTCATCCTCGTCCCCCTCCACCTCCTCCTCCTCCTCGTCCTCCAGTACAGTGCCTTGGCTGGCGACTTGTGAACCTGTCCTCTGCTGCTTAAACAAACCTCCCTCTGAGCCACTTCGAACAGACTGGCCCGAAAGTGTTAGAAACGAGCCCTCATCCTCCTCCTCCTCCTCCACCTGGGCCACCTCCTCTAACATCATTGCCCTAAGTGTTTTCTCAAGGAGACATAGAAGTGGTATTGTAACGCTGATAACAGTGTCATCGCCACTGGCCATGTTGGTGGAGTACTCGAAACAGCGCAGCAGGGCACACAGGTCTCGCATGGAGGCCCAATCATTGGTGGTGAAGTGGTGCTGTTCGGCAGTACGACTGACGCGAGCGTGCTGCAGCTGAAACTCCACTATGGCCTGCTGCTGCTCGCACAGTCTCTCCAGCATGTGCAAGGTGGAGTTCCACCGGGTGGGCACGTCGCATATGAGGCGGTGAGCGGGAAGGCCGAAGTTCCGCTGTAGCGCAGACAGGCGAGCAGCGGCAGGATGTGAACGGCGGAAGCGCGCACAGACGGCCCGCACTTTATGCAGCAGCTCTGACATGTTGGGGTAGTGGTGAATGAACCTCTGCACCACCAAGTTCAGCACATGCGCCAGGCAAGGGATGTGCGTCAAACCGGCTAGTCCCAGAGCTGCCACGAGATTTCGCCCATTATCGCATACCACCAGGCCTGGCTTGAGGCCCACCGGCAGAAACCACTCGTCGGTCTGTTGTTCAATACCCCGCCACAACTCCTTTGCGCTGTGGGGCCTGTCCCCCAAACATATGAGTTTCAGAATGGCCTGCTGACGTTTACCCCGGGCTGTGCTGAAGTTGGTGGGGAAGGTGTGTGGCTGACCGGATGAGCTGGTGGAAGCAGTGGAGGAGGAAGCCGAGTAGGAGGAGGAGGCTACAGGAGGCAGAGAATGATGCCCTGCGATCCTAGGGGGCGGAAGGACGTGCGCCAAGGAACTGTCCGCCGGGGGCCCAGCCGCCACTACATTCATCCTGTGTGCAGTTAGTGAGATATAGCGTCCCTGGCCGTGCTTACTGGTCCACGTATCTGTGGTTAGGTGGACCTTGCCACAAATGGCGTTGCGCAGTGCACACTTGATTTTATCGGACACTTGCATGTGCAGGGAAGGCACGGCTGTCTTGGAGAAGTAGTGGCGGCTGGGAACCACATACTGCGGGACAGCCATGGCCATCAGCTGTTTGAAGCTGTCTGTGTCCACCAGCCGGAATGACAGCATTTCAAAGGCCAGCAGTTTAGAAATGCTGGCGTTCAGGCCAAGGGCTCGAGGGTGACTCGGGGGGAATTTGCGCTTCCTCTCTAAGGTTTGAGATATTGAGAGCTGAACGCTGCTGTGTGATATAGTGGAGACGCTAGTTGACGGTGGCGGTGGTGGTGGTGTCGGTGGCACATCCTCTGTTTGCTGCTCGGCAGGTGGCAACATTCCTCTCGAGGCGGAAGCCGAGGCAGCAGCGGTAGAGGGAGCAGGGGGAGCCTCAGCGAGTGCCTGGTTTTTAAGGTGTGTACCCCACTGCAGTTCATGCTTTGCATGTAGATGCCTGGTCATGCAGGTTGTGCTGAGGTTCAGAACGTTAATGCCTCGCCTCAGGCTCTGATGGCAGAGCGTGCAAGTCACTCGGGTCTTGTCGGTAGGACATTGTTTAAAGAAGTGCCATGCCAGGGAACTCTTTGAAGCTGCCTTTGTGGGGCTGGGTCCCTGTTGGCGATGTCCAGTAGCAGGCGAACTCTGGGGGCGGCGGCTCGTCTGCTTTGGCCCCCTGCTCCCTCTTTGGCTTCGCTGTTGTCTCGGTCTCACCACTACCTCTTCCTCTGAACTGTGAAAGTCATCGCCACGACCTTCAGTCCATGTGGGGTCTAAGACCTCATCGTCCTCTGCATCGTCTTCCACCCAGTCTCCCTCCCTGACCTCCTCCTGTTCAGTCTGCACACTGCAAAAAGACGCGGCAGTGGGCACCTGTGTTTCGTCATCATCAGAGAGTCAGTGACTCTGCTGTGGTGGTATTCCCATGTCCTCTTCATCTGGAGACATAAGTGGTTGTGCGTCAGTGCATGGTATGTCTTCCTCCACTGGGGAAGGGCTAGGTGGACGCCCCTGGGAAACCCTGGAAGCAGAGTCTTCAAACAGAAGAAGAGACTGCTGCATAACTTGTGGCTCAGACCGTTTCCCTGATATGCTTGGGGGTGATGTGACAGACTGATGGGCTTGGTTTTCAGGTGCCACCTGTGCGCTTTCCGCAGAAGACTGGGTGGAAGACCATGTGGTGAACGTGCTGGAAGCACTGTCGGCCACCCAATCGATTAATGCCTGTACCTGCTCAGGCCTTACCATCCTAAGAGCGGCATTGGGCCCCACGAGATATTGCGGTACATTCTGCCGGCTAGTTGAGGGAGTTCGTTCCCTACTGTGTGCGCCTGGGGCCGAACGGCCACGTCCTCTACCAGCAACAGAGGCTCCACGGACACCACCACGACCGCGTCCTCGTCCCTTAATAGTATTTTTCTTCATTGTTGCGATTCAACTCGCACCACAATGAAATATATTATTTTTTATAAGCAAAATCCCCTCACTGGAATACTTTCAGTCTTTTGACTGTATGGATTACAGATGGAATGACTGTTATATGTGAGTACCGCTTTCTTTGACAGATTCTAGTATGGGTACATATATGTTTTCCCAACCCCAGCACATTAGTTTGCTAATTCCAGATGTATGAAACGCAGGCCTAACTGTATCTAGTATATTGAACGCCAGATAAACTAACTTGGCCTTTTTTAAATAAAAAAAATTCCCTCACTGGAATACTTTCAGTCTTTTGACTGTATGGATTACAGATGGAATGACTGTTATATGTGAGTACCCGCTTTCTTTGACAGATTCTAGTATGGGTACATATATGTTTTCCCAACCCCAGCACATTAGTTTGCTAATTCCAGATGTATGAAACGCAGGCCTAACTGTATCTAGTATATTGAACGCCAGATAAACTAACTTGGCCTTTTTTAAATAAAAAAAAAATTCCCTCACTGGAATACTTTCAGTCTTTTGACTGTATGGATTACAGATGGAATGACTGTTATATGTGAGTACCGCTTTCTTTGACAGATTCTAGTATGGGTACATATATGTTTTCCCAACCCCAGCACATTAGTTTGCTAATTCCAGATGTATGAAACGCAGGCCTAACTGTATCTAGTATATTGAACGCCAGATAAACTAACTTGGCCTTTTTTAAATAAAAAAAATCCCCTCACTGGAATACTTTCAGTCTTTTGACTGTATGGATTACAGATGGAATGACTGTTATATGTGAGTACCGCTTTCTTTGACAGATTCTAGTATGGGTACATATATGTTTTCCCAACCCCAGCACATTAGTTTGCTAATTCCAGATGTATGAAACGCAGGCCTAACTGTATCTAGTATATTGAACGCCAGATAAACTAACTTGGCCTTTTTTAAATAAAAAAAATTCCCTCACTGGAATACTTTCAGTCTTTTGACTGTATGGATTACAGATGGAATGACTGTTATATGTGAGTACCCGCTTTCTTTGACAGATTCTAGTATGGGTACATATATGTTTTCCCAACCCCAGCACATTAGTTTGCTAATTCCAGATGTATGAAACGCAGGCCTAACTGTATCTAGTATATTGAACGCCAGATAAACTAACTTGGCCTTTTTTAAATAAAAAAAATTCCCTCACTGGAATACTTTCAGTCTTTTGACTGTATGGATTACAGATGGAATGACTGTTATATGTGAGTACCGCTTTCTTTGACAGATTCTAGTATGGGTACATATATGTTTTCCCAACCCCAGCACATTAGTTTGCTAATTCCAGATGTATGAAACGCAGGCCTAACTGTATCTAGTATATTGAACGCCAGATAAACTAACTTGGCCTTTTTTAAATAAAAAAAAAATTCCCTCACTGGAATACTTTCAGTCTTTTGACTGTATGGATTACAGATGGAATGACTGTTATATGTGAGTACCGCTTTCTTTGACAGATTCTAGTATGGGTACATATTTGTTTTCCCAACCCCAGCACATTAGTTTGCTAATTCCAGATGTATGAAACGCAGGCCTAACTGTATCTAGTATATTGAACGCCAGATAAACTAACTTGGCCTTTTTTAAATAAAAAAAATTCCCTCACTGGAATACTTTCAGTCTTTTGACTGTATGGATTACAGATGGAATGACTGTTATATGTGAGTACCGCTTTCTTTGACAGATTCTAGTATGGGTACATATATGTTTTCCCAACCCCAGCACATTAGTTTGCTAATTCCAGATGTATGAAACGCAGGCCTAACTGTATCTAGTATATTGAACGCCAGATAAACTAACTTGGCCTTTTTTAAATAAATAAAATTCCCTCACTGGAATACTTTCAGTCTTTTGACTGTAGGGATTACAGATGGAATGACTGTTATATGTGAGTACCGCTTTCTTTGACAGATTCTAGTATGGGTACATATATGTTTTCCCAAACCCAGCACATTAGTTTGCTAATTCCAGATGTATGAAACGCAGGCCTAACTGTATCTAGTATATTGAACGCCAGATAAACTAACTTGGCCTTTTTTAAATAAAAAAAAAATTCCCTCACTGGAATACTTTCAGTCTTTTGACTGTATGGATTACAGATGGAATGACTGTTATATGTGAGTACCGCTTTCTTTGACAGATTCTAGTATGGGTACATATATGTTTTCCCAACCCCAGCACATTAGTTTGCTAATTCCAGATGTATGAAACGCAGGCCTAACTGTATCTAGTATATTGAACGCCAGATAAACTAACTTGGCCTTTTTTAAATAAAAAAAATTCCCTCACTGGAATACTTTCAGTCTTTTGACTGTATGGATTACAGATGGAATGACTGTTATATGTGAGTACCGCTTTCTTTGACAGATTCTAGTATGGGTACATATATGTTTTCCCAACCCCAGCACATTAGTTTGCTAATTCCAGATGTATGAAACGCAGGCCTAACTGTATCTAGTATATTGAACGCCAGATAAACTAACTTGGCCTTTTTTAAATAAAAAAAAAATTCCCTCACTGGAATACTTTCAGTCTTTTGACTGTATGGATTACAGATGGAATGACTGTTATATGTGAGTACCGCTTTCTTTGACAGATTCTAGTATGGGTACATATATGTTTTTCCAACCCCAGCACATTAGTTTGCTAATTCCAGATGTATGAAACGCAGGCCTAACTGTATCTAGTATATTGAACGCCAGATAAACTAACTTGGCCTTTTTTAAATAAAAAAAATTCCCTCACTGGAATACTTTCAGTCTTTTGACTGTATGGATTACAGATGGAATGACTGTTATATGTGAGTACCCGCTTTCTTTGACAGATTCTAGTATGGGTACATATATGTTTTCCCAACCCCAGCACATTAGTTTGCTAATTCCAGATGTATGAAACGCAGGCCTAACTGTATCTAGTATATTGAACGCCAGATAAACTAACTTGGCCTTTTTTAAATAAAAAAAATTCCCTCACTGGAATACTTTCAGTCTTTTGACTGTATGGATTACAGATGGAATGACTGTTATATGTGAGTACCGCTTTCTTTGACAGATTCTAGTATGGGTACATATATGTTTTCCCAACCCCAGCACATTAGTTTGCTAATTCCAGATGTATGAAACGCAGGCCTAACTGTATCTAGTATATTGAACGCCAGATAAACTAACTTGGCCTTTTTTAAATAAAAAAAAAATTCCCTCACTGGAATACTTTCAGTCTTTTGACTGTATGGATTACAGATGGAATGACTGTTATATGTGAGTACCGCTTTCTTTGACAGATTCTAGTATGGGTACATATTTGTTTTCCCAACCCCAGCACATTAGTTTGCTAATTCCAGATGTATGAAACGCAGGCCTAACTGTATCTAGTATATTGAACGCCAGATAAACTAACTTGGCCTTTTTTAAATAAAAAAAAATTCCCTCACTGGAATACTTACAGTCTTTTGACTGTATGGATTACAGATGGAATGACTGTTATATGTGAGTACCCGCTTTCTTTGACAGATTCTAGTATGGGTACATATATGTTTTCCCAACCCCAGCACATTAGTTTGCTAATTCCAGATGTATGAAACGCAGGCCTAACTGTATCTAGTATATTGAACGCCAGATAAACTAACTTGGCCTTTTTTAAATAAATAAAATTCCCTCACTGGAATACTTTCAGTCTTTTGACTGTATGGATTACAGATGGAATGACTGTTATATGTGAGTACCGCTTTCTTTGACAGATTCTAGTATGGGTACATATATGTTTTCCCAAACCCAGCACATTAGTTTGCTAATTCCAGATGTATGAAACGCAGGCCTAACTGTATCTAGTATATTGAACGCCAGATAAACTAACTTGGCCTTTTTTAAATAAAAAAAAAATTCCCTCACTGGAATACTTTCAGTCTTTTGACTGTATGGATTACAGATGGAATGACTGTTATATGTGAGTACCGCTTTCTTTGACAGATTCTAGTATGGGTACATATATGTTTTCCCAACCCCAGCACATTAGTTTGCTAATTCCAGATGTATGAAACGCAGGCCTAACTGTATCTAGTATATTGAACGCCAGATAAACTAACTTGGCCTTTTTTAAATAAAAAAAATTCCCTCACTGGAATACTTTCAGTCTTTTGACTGTATGGATTACAGATGGAATGACTGTTATATGTGAGTACCGCTTTCTTTGACAGATTCTAGTATGGGTACATATATGTTTTCCCAACCCCAGCACATTAGTTTGCTAATTCCAGATGTATGAAACACAGGCCTAACTGTATCTAGTATATTGAACGCCAGATAAACTAACTTGGCCTTTTTTAAATAAAAAAAATTCCCTCACTGGAATACTTTCAGTCTTTTGACTGTATGGATTACAGATGGAATGACTGTTATATGTGAGTACCGCTTTCTTTGACAGATTCTAGTATGGGTACATATATGTTTTCCCAACCCCAGCACATTAGTTTGCTAATTCCAGATGTATGAAACGCAGGCCTAACTGTATCTAGTATATTGAACGCCAGATAAACTAACTTGGCCTTTTTTAAATAAATAAAATTCCCTCACTGGAATACTTTCAGTCTTTTGACTGTATGGATTACAGATGGAATGACTGTTATATGTGAGTACCGCTTTCTTTGACAGATTCTAGTATGGGTACATATATGTTTTCCCAAACCCAGCACATTAGTTTGCTAATTCCAGATGTATGAAACGCAGGCCTAACTGTATCTAGTATATTGAACGCCAGATAAACTAACTTGGCCTTTTTTAAATAAAAAAAAAATTCCCTCACTGGAATACTTTCAGTCTTTTGACTGTATGGATTACAGATGGAATGACTGTTATATGTGAGTACCGCTTTCTTTGACAGATTCTAGTATGGGTACATATATGTTTTCCCAACCCCAGCACATTAGTTTGCTAATTCCAGATGTATGAAACGCAGGCCTAACTGTATCTAGTATATTGAACGCGAGATAAACTAACTTGGCCTTTTTTAAATAAAAAAAATTCCCTCACTGGAATACTTTCAGTCTTTTGACTGTATGGATTACAGATGGAATGACTGTTATATGTGAGTACCGCTTTCTTTGACAGATTCTAGTATGGGTACATATATGTTTTCCCAACCCCAGCACATTAGTTTGCTAATTCCAGATGTATGAAACGCAGGCCTAACTGTATCTAGTATATTGAACGCCAGATAAACTAACTTGGCCTTTTTTAAATAAAAAAAAATTCCCTCACTGGAATACTTTCAGTCTTTTGACTGTATGGATTACAGATGGAATGACTGTTATATGTGAGTACCGCTTTCTTTGACAGATTCTAGTATGGGTACATATATGTTTTCCCAACCCCAGCACATTAGTTTGCTAATTCCAGATGTATGAAACGCAGGCCTAACTGTATCTAGTATATTGAACGCCAGATAAACTAACTTGGCCTTTTTTAAATAAAAAAAAAATTCCCTCACTGGAATACTTCAGTCTTTTGACTGTATGGATTACAGATGGAATGACTGTTATATGTGAGTACCGCTTTCTTTGACAGATTCTAGTATGGGTACATATATGTTTTTCCAACCCCAGCACATTAGTTTGCTAATTCCAGATGTATGAAACGCAGGCCTAACTGTATCTAGTATATTGAACGCCAGATAAACTAACTTGGCCTTTTTTAAATAAAAAAAATTCCCTCACTGGAATACTTTCAGTCTTTTGACTGTATGGATTACAGATGGAATGACTGTTATATGTGAGTACGCTTTCTTTGACAGATTCTAGTATGGGTACATATATGTTTTCCCAACCCCAGCACATTAGTTTGCTAATTCCAGATGTATGAAACGCAGGCCTAACTGTATCTCGTATATTGAACGCCAGATAAAACTAACTTGGCCTTTTTTAAATAAAAAAAAAATTCCCTCACTGGAATACTTTCAGTCTTTTGACTGTATGGATTACAGATGGAATGACTGTTATATGTGAGTACCGCTTTCTTTGACAGATTCTAGTATGGGTACATATATGTTTTCCCAACCCCAGCACATTAGTTTGCTAATTCCAGATGTATGAAACGCAGGCCTAACTGTATCTAGTATATTGAACGCCAGATAAACTAACTTGGCCTTTTTTAAATAAAAAAAATTCCCTCACTGGAATACTTTCAGTCTTTTGACTGTATGGATTACAGATGGAATGACTGTTTATATGTGAGTACCGCTTTCTTTGACAGATTCTAGTATGGGTACATATATGTTTTCCCAACCCCAGCACATTAGTTTGCTAATTCCAGATGTATGAAACGCAGGCCTAACTGTATCTAGTATATTGAACGCCAGATAAACTAACTTGGCCTTTTTTAAATAAAAAAAAATTACCTCACTGGAATACTTTCAGTCTTTTGACTGTATGGATTACAGATGGAATGACTGTTATATGTGAGTACCCGCTTTCTTTGACAGATTCTAGTATGGGTACATATATGTTTTCCCAACCCCAGCACATTAGTTTGCTAATTCCAGATGTATGAAACGCAGGCCTAACTGTATCTAGTATATTGAACGCCAGATAAACTAACTTGGCCTTTTTTAAATAAAAAAAATTCCCTCACTGGAATACTTTCAGTCTTTTGACTGTATGGATTACAGATGGAATGACTGTTATATGTGAGTACCGCTTTCTTTGACAGATTCTAGTATGGGTACATATATGTTTTCCCAACCCCAGCACATTAGTTTGCTAATTCCAGATGTATGAAACGCAGGCCTAACTGTATCTAGTATATTGAACGCCAGATAAACTAACTTGGCCTTTTTTAAATAAAAAAAAATTCCCTCACTGGAATACTTTCAGTCTTTTGACTGTATGGATTACAGATGGAATGACTGTTATATGTGAGTACCGCTTTCTTTGACAGATTCTAGTATGGGTACATATATGTTTTCCCAACCCCAGCACATTAGTTTGCTAATTCCAGATGTATGAAACGCAGGCCTAACTGTATCTAGTATATTGAACGCCAGATAAACTAACTTGGCCTTTTTTAAATAAAAAAAATTCCCTCACTGGAATACTTTCAGTCTTTTGACTGTATGGATTACAGATGGAATGACTGTTATATGTGAGTACCGCTTTCTTTGACAGATTCTAGTATGGGTACATATATGTTTTCCCAACCCCAGCACATTAGTTTGCTAATTCCAGATGTATGAAACGCAGGCCTAACTGTATCTAGTATATTGAACGCCAGATAAACTAACTTGGCCTTTTTTAAATAAAAAAAATTCCCTCACTGGAATACTTTCAGTCTTTTGACTGTATGGATTACAGATGGAATGACTGTTATATGTGAGTACCGCTTTCTTTGACAGATTCTAGTATGGGTACATATATGTTTTCCCAACCCCAGCACATTAGTTTGCTAATTCCAGATGTATGAAACGCAGGCCTAACTGTATCTAGTATATTGAACGCCAGATAAACTAACTTGGCCTTTTTTAAATAAAAAAAAATTCCCTCACTGGAATACTTTCAGTCTTTTGACTGTATGGATTACAGATGGAATGACTGTTATATGTGAGTACCCGCTTTCTTTGACAGATTCTAGTATGGGTACATATATGTTTTCCCAACCCCAGCACATTAGTTTGCTAATTCCAGATGTATGAAACGCAGGCCTAACTGTATCTAGTATATTGAACGCCAGATAAACTAACTTGGCCTTTTTTAAATAAAAAAAAATTCCCTCACTGGAATACTTTCAGTCTTTTGACTGTATGGATTACAGATGGAATGACTGTTATATGTGAGTACCGCTTTCTTTGACAGATTCTAGTATGGGTACATATATGTTTTCCCAACCCCAGCACATTAGTTTGCTAATTCCAGATGTATGAAACGCAGGCCTAACTGTATCTAGTATATTGAACGCCAGATAAACTAACTTGGCCTTTTTTAAATAAAAAAAATTCCCTCACTGGAATACTTTCAGTCTTTTGACTGTATGGATTACAGATGGAATGACTGTTATATGTGAGTACCGCTTTCTTTGACAGATTCTAGTATGGGTACATATATGTTTTCCCAACCCCAGCACATTAGTTTGCTAATTCCAGATGTATGAAACGCAGGCCTAACTGTATCTAGTATATTGAACGCCAGATAAACTAACTTGGCCTTTTTTAAATAAAAAAAATTCCCTCACTGGAATACTTTCAGTCTTTTGACTGTATGGATTACAGATGGAATGACTGTTATATGTGAGTACCGCTTTCTTTGACAGATTCTAGTATGGGTACATATATGTTTTCCCAACCCCAGCACATTAGTTTGCTAATTCCAGATGTATGAAACGCAGGCCTAACTGTATCTAGTATATTGAACGCCAGATAAACTAACTTGGCCTTTTTTAAATAAAAAAAATTCCCTCACTGGAATACTTTCAGTCTTTTGACTGTATGGATTACAGATGGAATGACTGTTATATGTGAGTACCGCTTTCTTTGACAGATTCTAGTATGGGTACATATATGTTTTCCCAACCCCAGCACATTAGTTTGCTAATTCCAGATGTATGAAACGCAGGCCTAACTGTATCTAGTATATTGAACGCCAGATAAACTAACTTGGCCTTTTTTAAATAAAAAAAAATTCCCTCACTGGAATACTTTCAGTCTTTTGACTGTATGGATTACAGATGGAATGACTGTTATATGTGAGTACCGCTTTCTTTGACAGATTCTAGTATGGGTACATATATGTTTTCCCAACCCCAGCACATTAGTTTGCTAATTCCAGATGTATGAAACGCAGGCCTAACTGTATCTAGTATATTGAACGCCAGATAAACTAACTTGGCCTTTTTTAAATAAAAAAAATTCCCTCACTGGAATACTTTCAGTCTTTTGACTGTATGGATTACAGATGGAATGACTGTTATATGTGAGTACCGCTTTCTTTGACAGATTCTAGTATGGGTACATATATGTTTTCCCAACCCCAGCACATTAGTTTGCTAATTCCAGATGTATGAAACGCAGGCCTAACTGTATCTAGTATATTGAACGCCAGATAAACTAACTTGGCCTTTTTTAAATAAAAAAAATTCCCTCACTGGAATACTTTCAGTCTTTTGACTGTATGGATTACAGATGGAATGACTGTTATATGTGAGTACCGCTTTCTTTGACAGATTCTAGTATGGGTACATATATGTTTTCCCAACCCCAGCACATTAGTTTGCTAATTCCAGATGTATGAAACGCAGGCCTAACTGTATCTAGTATATTGAACGCCAGATAAACTAACTTGGCCTTTTTTAAATAAAAAAAAATTCCCTCACTGGAATACTTTCAGTCTTTTGACTGTATGGATTACAGATGGAATGACTGTTATATGTGAGTACCGCTTTCTTTGACAGATTCTAGTATGGGTACATATATGTTTTCCCAACCCCAGCACATTAGTTTGCTAATTCCAGATGTATGAAACGCAGGCCTAACTGTATCTAGTATATTGAACGCCAGATAAACTAACTTGGCCTTTTTTAAATAAAAAAAATTCCCTCACTGGAATACTTTCAGTCTTTTGACTGTATGGATTACAGATGGAATGACTGTTATATGTGAGTACCGCTTTCTTTGACAGATTCTAGTATGGGTACATATATGTTTTCCCAACCCCAGCACATTAGTTTGCTAATTCCAGATGTATGAAACGCAGGCCTAACTGTATCTAGTATATTGAACGCCAGATAAACTAACTTGGCCTTTTTTAAATAAAAAAAAATTCCCTCACTGGAATACTTTCAGTCTTTTGACTGTATGGATTACAGATGGAATGACTGTTATATGTGAGTACCGCTTTCTTTGACAGATTCTAGTATGGGTACATATATGTTTTCCCAACCCCAGCACATTAGTTTGCTAATTCCAGATGTATGAAACGCAGGCCTAACTGTATCTAGTATATTGAACGCCAGATAAACTAACTTGGCCTTTTTTAAATAAAAAAAATTCCCTCACTGGAATACTTTCAGTCTTTTGACTGTATGGATTACAGATGGAATGACTGTTATATGTGAGTACCGCTTTCTTTGACAGATTCTAGTATGGGTACATATATGTTTTCCCAACCCCAGCACATTAGTTTGCTAATTCCAGATGTATGAAACGCAGGCCTAACTGTATCTAGTATATTGAACGCCAGATAAACTAACTTGGCCTTTTTTAAATAAAAAAAATTCCCTCACTGGAATACTTTCAGTCTTTTGACTGTATGGATTACAGATGGAATGACTGTTATATGTGAGTACCGCTTTCTTTGACAGATTCTAGTATGGGTACATATATGTTTTCCCAACCCCAGCACATTAGTTTGCTAATTCAGGATGTATGAAACGCAGGCCTAACTGTATCTAGTATATTGAACGCCAGATAAACTAACTTGGCCTTTTTTAAATAAAAAAAATTCCCTCACTGGAATACTTTCAGTCTTTTGACTGTATGGATTACAGATGGAATGACTGTTATATGTGAGTACCGCTTTC
This sequence comes from Bufo bufo, assembly GCF_905171765.1. NCBI lineage: Eukaryota > Metazoa > Chordata > Amphibia > Anura > Bufonidae > Bufo > Bufo bufo. The sequence continues at coordinate 250,799,172 of NC_053394.1, forward strand.
TTTGACAGATTCTAGTATGGGTACATATATGTTTTCCCAATCCCAGCACATTAGTTTGCTAATTCCAGATGTATGAAACGCAGGCCTAACTGTATCTAGTATATTGAACGCCAGATAAACTAACTTGGCCTTTTTTAAATAAAAAAAAAATTCCCTCACTGGAATACTTTCAGTCTTTTGACTGTATGGATTACAGATGGAATGACTGTTATATGTGAGTACCGCTTTCTTTGACAGATTCTAGTATGGGTACATATATGTTTTCCCAACCCCAGCACATTAGTTTGCTAATTCCAGATGTATGAAACGCAGGCCTAACTGTATCTAGTATATTGAACGCCAGATAAACTAACTTGGCCTTTTTTAAATAAAAAAAATTCCCTCACTGGAATACTTTCAGTCTTTTGACTGTATGGATTACAGATGGAATGACTGTTATATGTGAGTACCGCTTTCTTTGACAGATTCTAGTATGGGTACATATATGTTTTCCCAACCCCAGCACATTAGTTTGCTAATTCCAGATGTATGAAACGCAGGCCTAACTGTATCTAGTATATTGAACGCCAGATAAACTAACTTGGACTTTTTTAAATAAAAAAAATTCCCTCACTGGAATACTTTCAGTCTTTTGACTGTATGGATTACAGATGGAATGACTGTTATATGTGAGTACCGCTTTCTTTGACAGATTCTAGTATGGGTACATATATGTTTTCCCAACCCCAGCACATTAGTTTGCTAATTCCAGATGTATGAAACGCAGGCCTAACTGTATCTAGTATATTGAACGCCAGATAAACTAAGTTGGCCTTTTTTAAATAAAAAAAATCCCCTCACTGGAATACTTTCAGTCTTTTGACTGTATGGATTACAGATGGAATGACTGTTATATGTGAGTACCGCTTTCTTTGACAGATTCTAGTATGGGTACATATATGTTTTCCCAACCCCAGCACATTAGTTTGCTAATTCCAGATGTATGAAACGCAGGCCTAACTGTATCTAGTATATTGAACGCCAGATAAACTAACTTGGCCTTTTTTAAATAAAAAAAATTCCCTCACTGGAATACTTTCAGTCTTTTGACTGTATGGATTACAGATGGAATGACTGTTATATGTGAGTACCGCTTTCTTTGACAGATTCTAGTATGGGTACATATATGTTTTCCCAACCCCAGCACATTAGTTTGCTAATTCCAGATGTATGAAACGCAGGCCTAACTGTATCTAGTATATTGAACGCCAGATGAACTAACTTGGCCTTTTTTAAATAAAAAAAATTCCCTCACTGGAATACTTTCAGTCTTTTGACTGTATGGATTACAGATGGAATGACTGTTATATGTGAGTACCGCTTTCTTTGACAGATTCTAGTATGGGTACATATATGTTTTCCCAACCCCAGCACATTAGTTTGCTAATTCCAGATGTATGAAACGCAGGCCTAACTGTATCTAGTATATTGAACGCCAGATAAACTAACTTGGCCTTTTTTAAATAAAAAAAAAATTCCCTCACTGGAATACTTTCAGTCTTTTGACTGTATGGATTACAGATGGAATGACTGTTATATGTGAGTACCGCTTTCTTTGACAGATTCTAGTATGGGTACATATATGTTTTCCCAACCCCAGCACATTAGTTTGCTAATTCCAGATGTATGAAACGCAGGCCTAACTGTATCTAGTATATTGAACGCCAGATAAACTAACTTGGCCTTTTTTAAATAAAAAAAATTCCCTCACTGGAATACTTTCAGTCTTTTGACTGTATGGATTACAGATGGAATGACTGTTATATGTGAGTACCGCTTTCTTTGACAGATTCTAGTATGGGTACATATATGTTTTCCCAACCCCAGCACATTAGTTTGCTAATTCCAGATGTATGAAACGCAGGCCTAACTGTATCTAGTATATTGAACGCCAGATAAACTAACTTGGCCTTTTTTAAATAAAAAAAATTCCCTCACTGGAATACTTTCAGTCTTTTGACTGTATGGATTACAGATGGAATGACTGTTATATGTGAGTACCGCTTTCTTTGACAGATTCTAGTATGGGTACATATATGTTTTCCCAACCCCAGCACATTAGTTTGCTAATTCCAGATGTATGAAACGCAGGCCTAACTGTATCTAGTATATTGAACGCCAGATAAACTAACTTGGCCTTTTTTAAATAAAAAAAATCCCCTCACTGGAATACTTTCAGTCTTTTGACTGTATGGATTACAGATGGAATGACTGTTATATGTGAGTACCGCTTTCTTTGACAGATTCTAGTATGGGTACATATATGTTTTCCCAACCCCAGCACATTAGTTTGCTAATTCCAGATGTATGAAACGCAGGCCTAACTGTATCTAGTATATTGAACGCCAAATAAACTAACTTGGCCTTTTTTAAATAAAAAAAATTCCCTCACTGGAATACTTTCAGTCTTTTGACTGTATGGATTACAGATGGAATGACTGTTATATGTGAGTACCGCTTTCTTTGACAGATTCTAGTATGGGTACATATATGTTTTCCCAACCCCAGCACATTAGTTTGCTAATTCCAGATGTATGAAACGCAGGCCTAACTGTATCTAGTATATTGAACGCCAGATAAACTAACTTGGCCTTTTTTAAATAAAAAAAAAATTCCCTCACTGGAATACTTTCAGTCTTTTGACTGTATGGATTACAGATGGAATGACTGTTATATGTGAGTACCGCTTTCTTTGACAGATTCTAGTATGGGTACATATATGTTTTCCCAACCCCAGCACATTAGTTTGCTAATTCCAGATGTATGAAACGCAGGCCTAACTGTATCTAGTATATTGAACGCCAGATAAACTAACTTGGCCTTTTTTAAATAAAAAAAATTCCCTCACTGGAATACTTTCAGTCTTTTGACTGTATGGATTACAGATGGAATGACTGTTATATGTGAGTACCGCTTTCTTTGACAGATTCTAGTATGGGTACATATATGTTTTCCCAACCCCAGCACATTAGTTTGCTAATTCCAGATGTATGAAACGCAGGCCTAACTGTATCTAGTATATTGAACGCCAGATAAACTAACTTGGCCTTTTTTAAATAAAAAAAATCCCCTCACTGGAATACTTTCAGTCTTTTGACTGTATGGATTACAGATGGAATGACTGTTATATGTGAGTACCGCTTTCTTTGACAGATTCTAGTATGGGTACATATATGTTTTCCCAACCCCAGCACATTAGTTTGCTAATTCCAGATGTATGAAACGCAGGCCTAACTGTATCTAGTATATTGAACGCCAGATAAACTAACTTGGCCTTTTTTAAATAAAAAAAATTCCCTCACTGGAATACTTTCAGTCTTTTGACTGTATGGATTACAGATGGAATGACTGTTATATGTGAGTACCGCTTTCTTTGACAGATTGTAGTATGGGTACATATATGTTTTCCCAACCCCAGCACATTAGTTTGCTAATTCCAGATGTATGAAACGCAGGCCTAACTGTATCTAGTATATTGAACGCCAGATAAACTAACTTGGCCTTTTTTAAATAAAAAAAAAATTCCCTCACTGGAATACTTTCAGTCTTTTGACTGTATGGATTACAGATGGAATGACTGTTATATGTGAGTACCGCTTTCTTTGACAGATTCTAGTATGGGTACATATATGTTTTCCCAACCCCAGCACATTAGTTTGCTAATTCCAGATGTATGAAACGCAGGCCTAACTGTATCTAGTATATTGAACGCCAGATAAACTAACTTGGCCTTTTTTAAATAAAAAAAATTCCCTCACTGGAATACTTTCAGTCTTTTGACTGTATGGATTACAGATGGAATGACTGTTATATGTGAGTACCGCTTTCTTTGACAGATTCTAGTATGGGTACATATATGTTTTCCCAACCCCAGCACATTAGTTTGCTAATTCCAGATGTATGAAACGCAGGCCTAACTGTATCTAGTATATTGAACGCCAGATAAACTAACTTGGCCTTTTTTAAATAAAAAAAATTCCCTCACTGGAATACTTTCAGTCTTTTGACTGTATGGATTACAGATGGAATGACTGTTATATGTGAGTACCGCTTTCTTTGACAGATTCTAGTATGGGTACATATATGTTTTCCCAACCCCAGCACATTAGTTTGCTAATTCCAGATGTATGAAACGCAGGCCTAACTGTATCTAGTATATTGAACGCCAGATAAACTAACTTGGCCTTTTTTAAATAAAAAAAAAATTCCCTCACTGGAATACTTTCAGTCTTTTGACTGTATGGATTACAGATGGAATGACTGTTATATGTGAGTACCGCTTTCTTTGACAGATTCTAGTATGGGTACATATATGTTTTCCCAACCCCAGCACATTAGTTTGCTAATTCCAGATGTATGAAACGCAGGCCTAACTGTATCTAGTATATTGAACGCCAGATAAACTAACTTGGCCTTTTTTAAATAAAAAAAATTCCCTCACTGGAATACTTTCAGTCTTTTGACTGTATGGATTACAGATGGAATGACTGTTACATGTGAGTACCGCTTTCTTTGACAGATTCTAGTATGGGTACATATATGTTTTCCCAACCCCAGCACATTAGTTTGCTAATTCCAGATGTATGAAACGCAGGCCTAACTGTATCTAGTATATTGAACGCCAGATAAACTAACTTGGCCTTTTTTAAATAAAAAAAATTCCCTCACTGGAATACTTTCAGTCTTTTGACTGTATGGATTACAGATGGAATGACTGTTATATGTGAGTACCGCTTTCTTTGACAGATTGTAGTATGGGTACATATATGTTTTCCCAACCCCAGCACATTAGTTTGCTAATTCCAGATGTATGAAACGCAGGCCTAACTGTATCTAGTATATTGAACGCCAGATAAACTAACTTGGCCTTTTTTAAATAAAAAAAATCCCCTCACTGGAATACTTTCAGTCTTTTGACTGTATGGATTACAGATGGAATGACTGTTATATGTGAGTACCGCTTTCTTTGACAGATTCTAGTATGGGTACATATGTGTTTTCCCAACCCCAGCACATTAGTTTGCTAATTCCAGATGTATGAAACGCAGGCCTAACTGTATCTAGTATATTGAATGCCAGATAAACTAACCTGGCCTTTTTTAAATAAAAAAAATTCCCTCACTGGAATACTTTCAGTCTTTTGACTGTATGGATTACAGATGGAATGACTGTTATATGTGAGTACCGCTTTCTTTGACAGATTCTAGTATGGGTACATATATGTTTTCCCAACCCCAGCACATTAGTTTGCTAATTCCAGATGTATGAAACGCAGGCCTAACTGTATCTAGTATATTGAACGCCAGATAAACTAACTTGGCCTTTTTTAAATAAAATAAAAATTCCCTCACTGGAATACTTTCAGTCTTTTGACTGTATGGATTACAGATGGAATGACTGTTATATGTGAGTACCGCTTTCTTTGACAGATTCTAGTATGGGTACATATATGTTTTCCCAACCCCAGCACATTAGTTTGCTAATTCCAGATGTATGAAACGCAGGCCTAACTGTATCTAGTATATTGAACGCCAGATAAACTAACTTGGCCTTTTTTAAATAAAAAAAATTCCCTCACTGGAATACTTTCAGTCTTTTGACTGTATGGATTACAGATGGAATGACTGTTATATGTGAGTACCGCTTTCTTTGACAGATTCTAGTATGGGTACATATATGTTTTCCCAACCCCAGCACATTAGTTTGCTAATTCCAGATGTATGAAACGCAGGCCTAACTGTATCTAGTATATTGAACGCCAGATAAACTAACTTGGCCTTTTTTAAATAAAAAAAAAATTCCCTCACTGGAATACTTTCAGTCTTTTGACTGTATGGATTACAGATGGAATGACTGTTATATGTGAGTACCGCTTTCTTTGACAGATTCTAGTATGGGTACATATATGTTTTCCCAACCCCAGCACATTAGTTTGCTAATTCCAGATGTATGAAACGCAGGCCTAACTGTATCTAGTATATTGAACGCCAGATAAACTAACTTGGCCTTTTTTAAATAAAAAAAATTCCCTCACTGGAATACTTTCAGTCTTTTGACTGTATGGATTACAGATGGAATGACTGTTATATGTGAGTACCGCTTTCTTTGACAGATTCTAGTATGGGTACATATATGTTTTCCCAACCCCAGCACATTAGTTTGCTAATTCCAGATGTATGAAACGCAGGCCTAACTGTATCTAGTATATTGAACGCCAGATAAACTAACTTGGCCTTTTTTAAATAAAAAAAATTCCCTCACTGGAATACTTTCAGTCTTTTGACTGTATGGATTACAGATGGAATGACTGTTATATGTGAGTACCGCTTTCTTTGACAGATTCTAGTATGGGTACATATATGTTTTCCCAACCCCAGCACATTAGTTTGCTAATTCCAGATGTATGAAACGCAGGCCTAACTGTATCTAGTATATTGAACGCCAGATAAACTAACTTGGCCTTTTTTAAATAAAAAAAATCCCCTCACTGGAATACTTTCAGTCTTTTGACTGTATGGATTACAGATGGAATGACTGTTATATGTGAGTACCGCTTTCTTTGACAGATTCTAGTATGGGTACATATATGTTTTCCCAACCCCAGCACATTAGTTTGCTAATTCCAGATGTATGAAACGCAGGCCTAACTGTATCTAGTATATTGAACGCCAGATAAACTAACTTGGCCTTTTTTAAATAAAAAAAATTCCCTCACTGGAATACTTTCAGTCTTTTGACTGTATGGATTACAGATGGAATGACTGTTATATGTGAGTACCGCTTTCTTTGACAGATTCTAGTATGGGTACATATATGTTTTCCCAACCCCAGCACATTAGTTTGCTAATTCCAGATGTATGAAACGCAGGCCTAACTGTATCTAGTATATTGAACGCCAGATAAACTAACTTGGCCTTTTTTAAATAAAAAAAAAATTCCCTCACTGGAATACTTTATGGCTTTTCACTGTATGGATTACAGGTGGACTGGTATTAGTAGGGGTGACACAAGCACACCCAAGTCCCTGATGTAGGATTTCTATGGCACAGACCACTATTACAAGTGATTAATGGACGTTGGGAGAGATTGTGCTGCAGCACTAGTCCCAAGATGGCCGCCGCCTATCAGCCCAGTAACATGTGCCACAAAATGGTCTGCACAACCTTTAAAAAAAATAGCCTTGGACTGTGCTGCTAAATCGCTATTGGTCTGAATCCCAGGTGTAGATGTCTGACTTGTTTGGAGCTTTGGAATGCACACTGTGGCAGCTTCTGCTGCAGCACTACAAGTCGCAAAATGGCGGCCGGCGGTCAGCCCAGGTACATGTGGATGGAAAAATCACTCTGGCCACTCTAAAAATAGCCAATCCCTATCAAAAAAGCAGCTCAGCTGCAGTTGTTCAGATGAATCACAGGTGGAGGAGAGAAATTTGCTTCCAGTTATTCAATTATCCCTGCCTATTCTCGCCCTAGCATCAGCTGCGTCTATCCCTGTTCTATTCACATCGGGAGTGAGCACGTCCCGACGTGCACACAAGCTTATAAAGAGGCTGAGTCACATGCTGCACTTGACCAATCACAGCCTTGCCAATATTAGGCATGGCTGCGATGGCATCTTAGGGCAAGTAGTATGATGCATTTTGATTGGCTGCTTTGCAGCCTTTCAAAATGCGCCAAAATACATGCCGAACGACGAACCCGAACTTTTACGAAAAAGTTCGGGTTCGGGTCCGTGTCACGAACACCCCAAAATTTGGTACGGACCCGAACTATGCTCGAACTGTTCGCTCAACACTATTTATCACCTGAATGTTAAAAAACTAGCCCTTTTGCAAGAGGTAATGAAGGTGGTTCCTGGAAATGCAGACACTCTAGCCTGTACCCTCACCCCGCAGGGGTCCAGAAGCTTTTCAAATACAGTGCCAGGGGATGAAGAAAATATCTCATAAGCAATAACTCATCTCTGATACAACTCACGTATTAATAATTGTGATCATTGTATTCCATGTGATGTGGGCATCGTATGGGGTCTAAACACCCCATTCCTGATAGCCAGCATTCCCACATAACCAGTATCTCACCTTCTAAGACAACCACACCGGTCATGTGTGGTATCAAAATGACCAGCCGGATATAATATACATTATTAAAACATGTTGGGTCCCTAATATCTATTAGTGTGGACGGGAAGCCTTGTTTTAATAATATTTAATATCTGCCAGCGGAATAAGAGAGGTGGAGCATGCACACGTCATGAGGGCCATCCCAGAAGGCTGGGACAGAATAGGAGGGAGACTCCTCTCAGCTCCACCCTCTGCCGAATGGGGATAAAAATTAACTATTGGGAACATTTCTTTGACACAATTTGGGGATCCGATCAGCATTGGGTTGTGCTCCACTTTCCTCCTGTCCCCGGAAACCAGAAGGAACTCTGATCACACAAAGAACTTTTCTGCTTTTTATCCTTTTATTTTTATACCCATTTTGTGCACATTTATGTATGTCTTATTTCTTGTAACTTTTTTGTAAGTCAGTACTGAACCTTTTTAATACATTAAAGCACATCTTTAATGGTTTTGCCTTGTGCCCTGAATGAGCCCAGTAACCTCCATTTTTTATGAGTGCGGTTTGCGTTAGCGTGTATTTGTTATAGTGTGGCCTGTGCTACTGTGAGCCTGGGGGCGCTGTGGGGTTTTCTATGAGCCCTTAATTAATCGGTGTATTTATTTAAATGTCATAGATGGTGGCAGCGTGTTGGGGTGCATGAGAGGCTGTGGCAGGATGTAATTGAGGCTCAATCTGAGGCCTGTGTGTAGGGGCGCGAGAGATTGAGTGCGCAAAATAGATCGACCCTTGGCAGTTGCACCCGAGTCACGTGACAGGGCGGTTCCCGTATGTGACAGTACACTTCCATAACCATTAGAGTAACCACCCCTGGTCCCTCTGTCAATGGAGGTGTGCCCTTTAGCTTTCTGGCACTCTGCTATCATACCACTTCCTGCTTGCAGTGTGACTAGCATTATATCCAGAACACATGCACTTACCAACGCAGCGCTAGGCTTGGGCCTGACCAGGCCTTTTTATCTAGATCAGTAAGTCCTTATTCTATACTACTTTACCTTTTCATGATTGGACACTCTTTATTTATTCTGAGATTGTGTCCTATATGTTTGTATTTTTTGTGGCCTCTGGCACTAACTAGCATTTTGGGACAACATCCACAATTCCCTACATATCTCATGTCTAATGCCCTCTTTCTTCAGCAATTACCCACTGATAGTGTAAGTTACAGGTAAGCAGCTTCCACTTACTATATCATTATCGTCTCTATATTGCCCCCCACCTGTGAAGGATTAGTATTACTGCCTCTCCTTCTCTATAGCTTTTATGTAGGCGGGCCTCTACTTTATTCATCTTGCCACTAAAACTCATAGCACTCTCAGCTTCTATATCTAAAAAAAATATTTATAATGTTTTTGTGCATGTAAACACAGGTCCACTGGTATCCTCCTATAGGTCCTAATTTTTCTATAGTGTGTTAGAATAATTGTGAAACCCCATTAATATTCTTAATATTATCTTCTAGTTAGTTAGGAGGACACCATTCTACATAACCTTGGGTTTTATCTCCTTGGCCCACATATAATCTGAGCCGTCCTGTGTACATTATGATTGCATGTCCGCAATGGACTTTTCAGTGAACTTAATATACCGCTGTATCATCATAATTAGAGATGAGCAAATTTTAAAAAAATTTGATTCGCCATTTTTGGGAATAATTTTGTTTGATCAATATTTATTTGCGGTGAATTACATAAAAAAACATCTATTCCCTGGCTGCAGAGAGCCTTCATAGTGGTGTAGAACACTGTGCCTTGCAGTAACACGCATAGGGAGTCTGCTTTGGTAGTGAAATAATACTGTGAGTCCGTATGACATGCAGATGACAGGTGTCGCTCTTAGAATCACTGCACACTTCACTTATTTGGGCAGTCACGGGGCCAAAACTGACCAAATAACTCAAGTATGAACTCTGCCTTACAGGTCGATGTTAGCGTCAAGAAGAAGCACACTCCTTTTACACCATCGCCAGCTAATTCCACATAGATGTCTACAGAACCTGTTCTATTAAATGCTTATACAAGTAGAGCCCCCAGACAGAGTGGAGAGGGTGTCAGCAGTAAGTTTATGTTGACGTCACTGATTATTTTGCCCTTACTCTGATCCGTCAGAACAATAACCCACAAAAAACTGATCCTGTCCATGGAGCATCCACCTTCCTCGGTCAGCATTTGGTCAGTAATCTATCAGTATTAGGCCGAATGCACACGGCCGTGTTCCGCGGCCGAGAGCGGTTCGTGGTAACCCGGCCGGGATTCCTGCTGACAGCAGGAGCGCACGGCGTCATTGGTTGCTATGACGCCGTGCACTTCATGCCGCCGCTGCACTATAGTAATACACTCGTGTGGCGAAACCAACCTCGCCACTGGGTTTTGGAGAGGCCTGTTTATCAGCCTCTTGCCTCAGGATTATGGCCCATACTAACTTTTAAACCCCTGAACCGATTCAAGTGAATTTTGGATAGGTTTGTCCCCAAGTTATACTGTTTAACCTCTTAAGGACATAGGACGTACCGGTACGCCCTATTTCCCGAGTCCTTAACCCCTTAAGGACACAGCCTTTTTACACCTTAGGACCAGGCCATTTTTTGAAAATCTGACCAGAGTCCCTTTAAGTGCTGATAACTTTAAAACGGTTTGACTTATCCAGGCCGTTCTGAGATTGTTTTTTCGTCACATATTGTACTTCATGACACTGGTAAAATGGAGTCAAAAAAAAAATTTTTTTTGCACCAAAAAATACCTAATTTAACAAAAATTTGAAAAAAATTAGCAAATTTCAAAGTTTCAGTTTCTCTACTTCTGTAATACATAGTAATACCCCCAAAAATTGTGATGACTTTACATTCCCCATATGTCTACTTCATGTTTGAATTGTTTTGGGAATGATATTTTATTTTTTGGGGATGTTATAAGGCTTAGAAGTTTAGAAGCAAATCTTGAAATTTTTCCGAAATTTACAAAAACTCAATTTCTAGGGACCAGTTCAGGTCTCAAGTCACTTTGCGAGGCTTACATTATAGAAACCACCCAAAAATGACCCCATCTAAGAAACTACACCCCTCAAGGTATTCAAAACTGATTTTGCATACGTTGTTAACCCTTTAGGTGTTGCACAAGAGTTATTGGCAAATAGGGAGGAAATTTGAGAATTTCATTTTTTTGTCTAATTTTTCATTTTAACCCATTTTTTCCACTAACAAACCAAGGGTTAACAGCCAAACAAGACTGTATCTTTATTGCCCTGACTCTGCCATTTACAGAAACACCCAATATGTGGCCGTAAACTACTGTACGGCCACACAGCGGGGCGTAGAGTGAAAGGTGCGCCGTTTGGTTTTTGGAAGGCTGATTTTTATGGACTGGTTTATTTACACCATGTCCCATTTGAAGCCCCCTGATGCACCCCTAGAGGAGAAACTCCCTAAAAGTGACCCCATCTAAGAAACTACACCCCTCAAGGTATTCAAAACTGATTTTACATACGTCGTTAACCCTTTAGGTGTTGCACAAGAGTTATTGGCAAATGGCGATGAAATTTGAGAATTTCATTTTTTTGCCTAATTTTCCATTTTAACCCATTTTTTCCACTAACAAAGCAAGGGTTAACAGCCAAACAAGACTGTATCTTTATTGCCCTGACTCTGCTGTTTACAGAAACAAACCATATGTGGCCGTAAACTACTGTACGGGCACACAGCGGGGCGTAGAGTGAAAGGTGCGCCGTTTGGTTTTTGGAGGGCTGATTTTGCTGGACTGTTTTTTTGGCACCATGTCCCATTTGAAGCCCCCCTGATGCACCCCTAGATTATAAACTCCATAAAAGTGACCCCATCTAAGAAACTACACCCCTCAAGGTATTCAAAACTGATTTTACAAACTTTGTTAACCCTTTAGGTGTTGCACAAGATTTAATGGAAAATAGAGATACAATTTCAAAATTTCACTTTTTTGGCAGATTTTCCATTTTAATATTTTTTTTCCAGTTACAAAGCAAGGGTTAACAGCCAAACAAAACTCATTATTTATGGCCCTAATTCTGTAGTTTACAGAAACACCCCATATGTGGTCGTAAACAGCTGTACGGGCACATGGCAGGGCGCAGAAGGAAAGGAACACCATATGGTTTTTGGAAGGCATATTTTGCTGGACTGGTTTTTTTGACACCATGTCCCATTTGAAGCCCCCCTGATGCACCCCTAGAGTAGAAACTCCAAAAAAGTGACCCCATTTTAGAAACTACGGGATAGGGTGGCAGTTTTGTTGGTACTAGTTTAGGGTACATATGATTTTTGGTTGCTCTATATTACACTTTTTGTGCGGCAAGGTAACAAGAAATAGCTTTTTTGGCACCGTTTTTTTTTTATTTACAACATTCATCTGACAGGTTAGATCATGTGGTAATTTTATAGAGCAGGTTGTCACGGACGCGGAGATACCTAATATGTATACAATTTTTTTTATTTATGTAAGTTTTACACAATGATTTCATTTTTAAAACCAAAAAAATGTTTTAGTGTCTCCATAGTCTAAGAGCCATAGTTTTTTCAGTTTTTGGGCGATTATCTTAAGTAGGGTCTCATTTTTTGCGGGATGAGATGACGGTTTGATTGGCATCTATTTTGGGGTGCATATGACTTTTTGATTGCTTGCTATTACACTTTTTGTGACGTAAGATGACAAAAAATGGCTTTTTTTACACCGTTTTTATTTTTATTTTTTTACGGTGGTCATCTGAGGGGTTAGATCATGTGATATTTTTATAGAGCCGGGCGATACGGACGCGGCGATACCTAATATGTATACTTTTTTTTTATTTATGTAAGTTTTACACAATGATTTCATTTTTGAAACAAAAAAAATCATGTTTTAGTGTTTCCATAGTCTAAGAGCCATAGTTTTTTCAGTTTTTGGGCGATTATCTTGGGTAGGGTATGATTTTTGCGGGATGAGATGACGGTTTGATTGTTACAATTTTGGCGTACATGCGACTTTTTTGATCACTTTTATTACCTTTTTTGGGAAGTAAGGTGGGCAAAATTTCAATTTCATCATAGTTTTTTATTTTTTATTTTTATGGTGTTCACCGTTCGGGTAAAGTAACATGACCGTTTTATAGATCAGGTCGTTACGGACGCGGCGATACCAAACATGTGTAGGGAATTTTATTTTTTTCATTTTTTATCAGTGATAAATGTGTTTTTTGATTTTTACTTTTTTTTCACTTTTATTCACTTTTTTTTGACCCAGACCCACTTGGTTCTTGAAGATCCAGTGGGTCTGATGTCTGAATAATACAGTACAGTACAATATATATTGTTCTGTACTGTATTTTACTTACACTGAACAGATCTATGCTTTCAGCACAGATCTGTTCAGCACCATGGACAGCAGGACGCCTGAGAGGCGTCCTGTTGCCATGGGAACCTTCCCCGTCTGCTCAGTACTGCTCAGAACTTCGCAGACGGGGAAGGGTAAGGAGGGGATCTCTCGGGGGGCTCTCTGGGGGCTCTCTCCCTCCCCATCGGGGGGCTGCAAAGGCACAGCAGCCCCCCGATGGGAGAGGGAGGGAGCTCCCTGCGCTGTTAACCTTTTCCATACAGCGGTCCGTACGGACCGCTGTATGGAAAGGGTTAAACGGCTGACATCGCATCGCAGATGTCAGCCGTTTATACCAGGGTGCCAGCAATGTGCTGGCACCCTGGTATCCCCACTAGACACCAACGATTATACAAGGGGAGGCGGGCGGGGGATCGCGATCCCGCCTGCCGCACCGCCCGCCTCCCGCACCGCCCACACCGCCCGCAACCCTCCCCCTGCACCTCCCGCCACCATAAAAATCATTCGGGGGTGCAGGGGGGGGTAAATAAAACTTTTTTTTTGGCATATAAAGTTTCTGATCCCTGCGGTCAGGGACTGCGGGGACCAGAAACTTCAGAAATCGCAGCAAACCGCAGGTCTGAATTGACCTGCGGTTTGCCGCGATCGCCGACATGGGGGGGTCACGGGACCCCCCCGCGCATTTAGCCTAGGTGCCTGCTCAATGATTTGAGCAGGCACCGGGTTCCGATCACTGCCAGCCGCACGGCAGTGATCGAAAATACACAGGGCGTACATGTACGCCCTGTGTCCTTAAGTACCAGGGCACAAGGGCGTACCTGTACGCCCTATGTCCTTAAGAGGTTAAGGACCAAGGACGTACCGGTACGTCCTGACTTCAAATCTGTATTCCGGCGCCCCAGGGGTTAATCGGAACGGGATTTCGGCTGAAATCATTCAGCCGGCATCCCGTAACAATGCAAGGGGGGGTCATTTGACCCCCCCGTATCGGCGATCGCAGCAAACCGCAGGTCAATTCAGACCTGCGGTTTGCTGCGCTTTTTGCAGTTTCTGATCCCCGCAGTCCCTGACCGCGGGGATCAGAAACTTTAGAGTGGCTAAAATCAAGATTTTTCACCCCCCCCTGCACCCCTGCACGATTTTATGCCGGCGGGTGGTGCGGGGGGGGTGTCGCAGGCGGTGGGGGCGTTGCGGGAGCCGGGCGGTGCGGCTTCTAGTGGGTATACCAGGGTGCCAGCACATTGCTGGCACCCTGGTATAAACGGCTGACATCTGTGCAGATGTCAGCCGTTTAACCCTTTCCATACCGCGGTCCGTACGGACCTCTGTATGGAAAAAGTTAACTGTCATCGGTCAGGGAGCTCCCTCCCTCTCCATCGGGGGGCTGCTGTGCCTTTGCAGCCCCCCGATGGAGAGGGAGAGAGCCCCCCGACAGCCCCCAGAGAGCCCCCCTCAGCTCGTGCTTACCCTTCCCCGTCTGCGAAGTTCTGAGCAGATGGGGAAGGTTCCCATGGCAACAGGACGCCTGCTCAGGCGTCCTGCTGTCCATGGTGCTGAACAGATCTGTGCTAAAAGCATAGATCTGTTCAGTGTAAGTAAAATACAGTACAGAACAATATATATTGTACTGTACTGTATTATACAGACATCAGACCCACTGGATCTTCAAGAACCAAGTGGGTCTGGGTCACAAAAATGTAAAAAAAAGTGAAAAAAGTTAAGATAAAAAAAAAAAACATTTATCACTGAATAAAAATTAAAAAAATAAAATACACTACACATATTAGGTATCGCCGCGTCCGTAACGACCTGATCTATAAAACGGTCATGTTGCTTTCCCCGCACGGTGAACGCCATAAAAATAAAAAAATAAAAACTATGAGAAAATTGAAATTTTGCCCACCTTACTTCCCAAAAAAGGTAATAAAAGTGATCAAAAAAGTTGCATGTACGCCAAAATAGTACCAATCAAACCGTTATCTCATCCCGCAAATAATGAGACCCTACCCAAGATAATCGCCCAAAAACTGAAAAAACTATGGCTCTTAGACTATGGAAACACTAAAACCTGATTTTTTTTGTTTCAAAAATGAAATCATTGTGTAAAACTTACATAAATAAAAAAAAAAGTATACATATTAGGTATCGCCGCGTCCGTATCGACCGGCTCTATAAAAATATCACATGATCTAACCCCTCAGGTGACCACCGTAAAAAAATAAAAACAAAAACGGTGTAAAAAAAGCCATTTTTTGCCATCTTACGTCACAAAAAGTGTAATAGCGAGCGATCAAAAAGTCATATGCACCCCAAAATAGTGCCAATCAAACCGTCATCTCATCCCGCAAAAAATGATACCCTACTCAAGATAATCGCCCAAAAACTGAAAAAACTATGGCTCTTAGACTATGGAGACACTAAAACATTTTTTTGGTTTTAAAAATGCAGTTATTGTATAAAACTTACATAAATAAAAAAAATAGTATACATATTAGGTATCGCCGCGTCCGTGACAACCTGCTCTATAAAATTACCACATGATAAAACCTGTCAGATGAATGTTGTAAATAAAAAAAAAAAAAAACGTGCCAAAAAAGCTATTTCTTGTTACCTTGCTGCACAAAAAGTGTAATATAGAGCAACCAAAAATCATATGTACCCTAAACTAGTACCAACAAAACTGCCACCCTATCCCGTAGTTTCTAAAATGGAGTCACTTATTTGGAGTTTCTACTCTAGGGGTGCATCAGGGGGGCTTCAAAACCGTATGGCATTCCTTTCCTTCTGCGCCCTGCCGTGTGCCCGTACAGCGGTTTACGACCACATATGGGGTGTTTCTGTAAACTACAGAATAAGGGCCATAAATAATGAGTTTTGTTTGGCTGTTAACCCTTGCTTTGTAACTGGAAAAAAAATATTAAAATGGAAAATCTGCCAAAAATGTGAAATTTTGAAATTGTGTCTCTATTTTCCATTAAATCTTGTGCAATACCTAAAGGGTTAACAAAGTTTGTAAAATCAGTTTTGAATAGCTTGAGGGGTGTAGTTTCTTATATGGGGTTACTTTTATGGAATTTCTAATCTAGGGGTGCATCAGGGGGGCTTCAAATGGGACATGGTGTCAAAAAACCAGTCCAGCAAAACCTGCCTTCCAAAAACCAAACCGCGCACCTTTCACTCTACGCCCTACTGTGTGGCCGTACAGTAGTTTACGGCCACATATGGGGTGTTTCTGTGAACAGCAGAGTCAGGGCAATAAAGATACAGTCTTGTTTGGCTGTTAACCCTTGCTTTGTTAGTGGAAAAAATGGGTTAAAATTGAAAATTAGGCAAAAAAATGAAATTCTCAAATTTCATCCCCATTTGCCAATAACTCTTGTGCAACACCTAAAGGGTTAACGACGTATGTAAAATCAGTTTTGAATACCTTGAGGGGTTTAATTTCTTAGATAGGGTCACTTTTAGGGAGTTTCTCCTCTAGGGGTGCATCAGGGGGCTTCAAATGGGACATGGTGTAAATAAACCAGTCCATAAAAATCTGCCTTCCAAAAACCAAACGGCGCACCTTTCACTCTACGCCCCGCTGTGTGGCCGTACAGTAGTTTACGGCCACATATTGGGTGTTTCTGTAAACGGCAGAGTCAGGGCAATAAAGATACAATCTTGTTTGGCTGTTAACCCTTGCTTTGTTAGTGGAAAAAATGGGTTAAAATTAAAAATTAGACAAAAAAATGAAATTCTCAAATTTCCTCCCCATTTGCCAATAACTCTTGTGCAACACCTAAAGGGTTAACAATGTATGCAAAATCAGTTTTGAATACCTTGAGGGGTGTAGTTTCTTAGATGGGGTCATTTTTGGGTGGTTTCTATTATGTAAGCCTCGCAAAGTGACTTCAGACCTGAACTGGTCCCTAAAAATTAAGTTTTTGTAAATTTCTGAAAAATTTCAAGATTTGCTTCTAAACTTCTAACCCTTGTAACATCCCCAAAAAATAAAATATCATTCCCAAAACAATTCAAACATGAAGTAGACATATGGGGAATGTAAAGTCATCACAATTTTTTGGGGTATTACTATGTATTACAGAAGTAGAGAAACTGAAACTTTGAAATTTGCAAATTTTTCCAAATTTTTGGTAAATTAGGTATTTTTTTTTGTGCAAAAAAAATAATTTTTTTGACTTCATTTTACCAGTGTCATGAAGTACAATATGTGACGAAAAAACAATCTCAGAACGGCCTGGATAAGTCAAAGCGTTTTAAAGTTATGAGCACTTAAAGTGACACTGGTCAGATTTCCAAAAAATGGCCTGGTCCTTAAGGTGAAAATGAGCCCGGTCCTTAAAGGGTTAAATTGATGTAAGTTATATGTATGGCCAATGTAAACTCACAAAGTTGTAACAATTTATAATAAGTGTAACTTGTCAGCTTGGGAGGAAATTGCTGGGTGTGTTTCTATTGTGCCATTGTCCCATTGTGTGTTTAAAGGGTGATGTCTGTCCTGTTGTCTGCACATGTGTATTGGTGATTTCTCTTTGTCTTGAGAGATAATTGGATTACGCCTCGGGTGTCTCCAGGGCAGAGAGGAGGAAACCATGATGCATTGTGGGGATGTATTGTCTCTGTGTATCCTACAGTGCTGCATCTGACCTATGTCCCAGTCTTCATTCTGGTCCCCTAGGGGCGTGTATACCAGATGGGCTTGGTTGTTTTATACCTCCCTGTGGGCGGACCTGTAATTGCAACAACTGTAATAAAAAACAGGCTGGGTGTGCCAGCACCTCAGACCACTGCTTGACCCTCAACACGGAGCCTTGTCTCGTTATTGGGGGGATCCGCTGTATGCTGTTGGAGACTGATTGCCAGGAGTGTAAGCTGATTCCTGTCCGTCTGCTAGCAGCTATTCGTGAGGTTCCAGTTTGGAGTGCTACTTTGTATCCAGTTCGGGAGGTTGGTGTCCTGCAGTAGCTGTGCCTGTCTCTCAGAAAGGGGCATATCGCCTAAACAGATTTTAACCCCTTGTCTGCTGAAACGGTCCGTTACATTGGTGGCAAGCAGCGGGATCGTTCCTACAGCCAGAAGGACAGCTACAGGAGACACCATTTCTTTGGATTTTACAACTTAAGGGCAACGCATGTCTCAGTACAGCGACCCTAAAAGCACCAGGATGGAACCAGCAGTGGAGTACAGATACTCTGTGGAGGAATTTGACTGTATGATGTGGTTGCGGCTGAACTTCTTCGGACCCAATCCAGCTGAGAAATACGTGAAGTTCGTGAGGAGTCTAGTGTTCAAGACCCTACTATACCGGGCAGAAGGTGACGGTCAGCTGCCACGTTGGGTGGACCTCCACCGGAAGTTACAGTTGCGGGACAGAGAGAGCTCAGTCTCCCCTCCCCAGCGGCAGAGTGTCCAGCAGGGAATCGGGAGCCCAGTCTCCATTCCCCAGCGGCAGTGTGAATTGCAGGGAATTGGGAGCCCAGTCTCCATTCCCCAGCGGCAGTGTGAAGTGCAGGGAGAGGAGAGCAGCGTCCTCCCTCCCCAGCGGCAGGCTGAGTTACAGGGGGCAGAGGTAGTTGTCCCTGCCCCCCAGCAGCAGAGTGATATGCCGGGAAGGCAGTGTGAAATGCAGGGAGAGGAGAGCAGCGTCCTCCCTCCCCAGCTGCAGGCTGAGTTACAGGGGGCAGAGGTAGTTGTTCCTGCCCCTCAGCAGCAGAGTGATTTTTTGGGAATTGGGAGCCCAGTCTCCATTCCCCAGCGGCAGAGTGTCCAGCAGGGAATAGAGAGCCCAGTCTCCTTTCCCCAGCAGCAGGACACTGTATTGGGAGCGGAGACGGTCGGTCGCCCTCCCCAGTGGCTGGAAGTATGTATGGGAGAGGAGCTTGTTACCCCCTCTCCCCAGCGGCAGCTTAACGCACCAGGGGGAGACAGTAAGCCCCACAACAGTGCAGATGGGACCATTGTCTCTGCACTTACAGCACAGGGGGTAGGGACAGTCGGTCTCCCCCTCCAGCAGCAAAGCTGGGTATCCAAAGGGGAGACAGTCGGTCTCCCCGTCCAACAACCAGACTCTAAGCCAGGGAGCAACACAGAGACTGAGAGTACCAGCGTCCAACATAACCTTGGTGGACTCACTGGACAGAGACAGGCTACCAAATGCAACAGGTCCAGTATTGGGTTGTGGGTGGGCTGCCAGACTAACTCAGGTACCGACCGGCGTGAGGTCAGGTATCTGGTTAGTCTTCCCTGGGGGGGAAGAGATGTGTGGCGAAACCAACCTCGCCACTGGGTTTTGGAGAGGCCTGTTTATCAGCCTCTTGCCTCAGGATTATGGCCCATACTAACTTTTAACCCCTGAACCGATTCAAGTGAATTTTGGATAGGTTTGTCCCCAAGTTATACTGTTTAAATTGATTTAAGTTATATGTATGGCCAATGTAAACTCACAAAGTTGTAACAATTTATAATAAGTGTAACTTGTCAGCTTGGGAGGAAAATGCTGGGTGTGTTTCTATTGTGCCATTGTCCCATTGTGTGTTTAAAGGGTGATGTCTGTCCTGTTGTCTGCACATGTGTATTGGTGATTTCTCTTTGTCTTGAGAGATAATTGGATTACGCCTCGGGTGTCTCCAGGGCAGAGAGGAGGAAACCATGATGCATTGTGGGGATGTATTGTCTCTGTGTATCCTACAGTGCTGCATCTGTCCTATGTCCCAGTCTTCATTCTGGTCCC
Source organism: Bufo bufo (assembly GCF_905171765.1). Taxonomy (NCBI): domain Eukaryota; kingdom Metazoa; phylum Chordata; class Amphibia; order Anura; family Bufonidae; genus Bufo; species Bufo bufo. The sequence continues at coordinate 250,819,403 of NC_053394.1, forward strand.
CTAGGGGCGTGTATACCAGATAGGCTTGCGTGTTTTATACCTCCCTGTGGGCGGACCTGTAATTGCAACAACTGTAATAAAAAACAGGCTGGGTGTGCCAGCACCTCAGACCACTGCTTGACCCTCAACACGGAGCCTTGTCTCGTTATTGGGGGGATCCGCTGTATGCTGTTGGAGACTGATTGCCAGGAGTGTAAGCTGATTCCTGTCCGTCTGCTAGCAGCTATTCGTGAGGTTCCAGTTTGGAGTGCTACTTTGTATCCAGTTCGGGAGGTTGGTGTCCTGCAGTAGCTGTGCCTGTCTCTCAGAAAGGGGCATATCGCCTAAACGGATTTTAACCCCTTGTCTGCTCAAACGGTCCGTTACAACTCGTATGATCTATATGAGTGTATTACTGTACAGCAGCGGCTGCATGAAGCGCACGGCGTCATAGCAACCAATGACGCCGTGCGCTCCTGCTGTCAGCAGGAATCCCGGCCGGGTTACCACGGACCGCTCTCGGCCGTGGAACACGGCCGTGTGCATTCGGCCTTACTAATGCAAAAAAATCAGGAGTGGATCCAAAACAGAGATGATACGTGAAAGGAATATTTACATGTCTTCTGTGTTTTGTACCTTTTTCTGGTTTTGACTACCAAATCACAAGCCAATGCTTTATTTAACAAAGAGGACAATAATTTAACACACATAAAATACAACACAGAAGTGGCAAAGGCACAAGATTTAAAAGACAAACTGAAAAAACAAAGTGCTTCAACAACAAGAATGGATTGACGACCAGTGTCGGGGTGACCACAGGGGTAATGCATATTGATCATAAAATGTATGGGGTTATGGCTGATAACTGGAGGACAGTCCATCAAACAAGGCGACTCCAGCTCATTCCTTGACAAGCTGGGTTGCTGATAAGTGGATTCTAAAGTGTCGGACGAAACGTGAGTAAAGACATTGGAATAAATTGTCCACTTCCTCCAACGTGACCTCTTCTTTGATTCATGAATATCATTCCATAAAGTCTTGAAGTCCTCTGCGTGGATGGCATAAGAAATGTCCATGCGAGGTTCGACGGGCACAGAGAAAACAAGCTCTGTGGCTGACACTGATCCAGACACATCCTACCCGGTCCACATCACTGCTAGCCACGTAAGGTCCTGAGAACTGACCAATAGCTTACCGAAACAACAGTCAAAGTTTCTTTGGAACCACGTCCCTGTGATAGCTGTGAGCATCTCAGAGTCGTTATACAGGAAGAGCAGGAGACAAGTAAATGTCTTTGGTAACACCTCCAATAGATCGTCCTCTGTGTATGTCCTGCAGAACCAACTTGTCCACACAATACGGTCCTCTGTGTTTGCCTTGGTGAGTGGAGGCTTGGATGAAATCTGTATGAGCACAGCCAGTGGATCTCTGTCCTTCCCCTTGAGTCCAGGTAAATAGGAAAATTTGGCTTTTAGGTTCAGCTCTGAGCCCACTTCAATGGCAAGACCCTTCTGCTTCTCGGCAGCTATGTTTGCAGACGGGTGCTTGGAATACTCTTTCAGTCTGATGTATGAGAAATTATAAATGGGGTGCACTGTGGGATTTTTCTTTTAGACAAGCTTAGCAATGTGGACCGTCAACATGCAGAGGTCAAGCTTCCGGAAGGATACCTCAGGCTGTGAAAATGACTGCTCCTTCGTGCCGATGACCTACTTCTGGGGGTTAACACCCCATCAATTGGTGCTTGCATATTTTTGCGATAAATGATGTTCCCGTTCACTTACTCTAAACAGAGATCTTGACAGACAAATGTATCAAACACTGCCGCCATCTTTCTAGGTGCCACGTCTCCAGTCCCATGACCAGCCAGATTTAGCAGCATCTGTTTCAGGACATGAAGCAGTGGAATGACATTATTCATCTCGTAGTACTGGAGACTGACAAATAATGTGGCCTCCTCAAAGGGCCTGAGCAAATAGTAGGTATCATGCATGAGCTGCCACTGGCTGACATCAAAGTAACACTGGGGCTGCTCCTGTCCTCTTGGATCATCAAGAAATGGTTGATGGCCTTTCTCTGTTCGTATAGTTGGTCCAACATATGGCGTGTGGAATTCCAACGGGTGGAAATGTTGCTTATCAGCCTATGCTGGGGGATGCCGTTCTGCCGCTGCAGCTCAAGGAGGGTGTCCTTTGCGATGTACAAGTGGCTGAAGTGCATTCAAAGTTTCCTGGCCATTGTAAGGATGTCTTGCAGATGGGTGGAAGACTTCAGGAACCGCTTGACAACCAGATTGAACACGTGTGCCCTCCTTGATGCAGCGCCGACACCATGTTCTTCCCGTTGTCGGTCACCATGGTTCCGATTTTAGGTTGTCATAAATAAAGCCCGGATTCGATTTCTTGTTGAAGGACACGGAGCAGTTCCTCCTCTGTGTGATTCCATTTGCCCAGGCAAACCAGGTGCAGAACAGTGTTAGAGTGATGAGAGGGTTCGCACATGGCTTGCATACAATACATGCCTCCAAAATAAATCTTGGATCTCTACATGAAAATAATGTATTTGTTGTAATTCGCGCGAGGGGCATAGTTGGAGACATTGACTTCACAAGAGATACAGAGCAGTGGAGTTTGCTTTGAAACAAAAAATTTCACCACTGCGTAATTCGGCCCATACAGCAAAAGGAAGTGTACAGTCACTCATCAATTTTCCCCCAAAAAGTCAATTTCACATAGCAAATTTTACCACTACGTATTTCAGCCCATACCGCAAGGTGTACAATCACCCATAAATTTTCTCCAAAAAAGCCAGTGTCACATAAAGAATGTCACCACTAAGTAAGTTGGTCCATACCGCAAAAGGCGGTCTACATTCACCCATACATTTTCCGAAAAAAAAGCCAGTGTCACATAAAGAATTTCACTGCAAAAAGGGCTTTACCACATATAACTGCACCGCTGAACGGCAAGTAGGCCCTTCATTTTTCCAACTTTAACACTACATAAGGCTTTTCAACATATAAGAGCAACACTGAACGGCAAATATATTTTTCTTTTGCCCACGGAGTCCTTTTGTTATGGCTTTGCACTAGGAGCAAGAATGTTACGCACAATTCAGATGGAACTCCTGATCTTAATAAACTAGACTTGCACTCCAAAGCAGAGTCTCTCCTGTCATGTCTTGTGTGCTGTGAAGATCATATGCAGACGGAGCAGATAAAAACACATGAATGTTTTCAACTTACTGAAACTGCTTGATTTAATTGTGAATCGATGGTAAAGGCAAAGTCAGCTGGTGTGTTGTCATCAGTGTCTTCATTATGTTTACTGTTGGACCCACAACAACGTTATTCGGTCTATACAGTAAAAAGAGGTCTTCAATCACCCATCAATTATCCCGGAAAAAAAAATGTTTAAAATAAAAAATGTCACCAATGAAAGGATAATGGAATTCAGTTCATACAGAACAAAGTCTACAATCACCCATCAGTTAAAGTAGCGGATCCAGGTGCTGGTTTTATATGTGGCACAAATATGGTAAAATCCAGTTCTAGTTTTGGCTATATGGATATAATAAAAAAGACGATGGTGAACTATTTGTCACACGGCCACTGAGGAAGGAGCTAGTGCTCCGAAAAGCTTCTGGCATATTCCATTTATTATCAATAATTTTTTGGCTTGCAAAAATATATTTGGTCCGGACCGAACAGATCCACAGAAGCTGTATTTTAGAGCGAAACCCGCTTCTCTTTAATTTCATGTTTTGAAGGAGACAACATTGCGGCTGGGATACAAACCCACGTGGGAACCGATAAGAGAAATAGGGGAGAACGCTAAGCCTGGTATAGTAATCACTCTCCGGAAGAGGAAGCTGCTTTGTGTCCAGGTGGATGGAGGGGGGTAAGTGCATGTTGATAGCTAATCACTTGAGACCAAGTAAGTAAAATACACATGGCAATACGCTGAGACTAACTACTTACTGCACGTGGCAAGCTGCCAGTGCATACTATTCATTTGACATAATTGATACTTATTTACCAGATATAGGGAGCACTCCATTGGAAAATATTAGGCTGTGTATATATACATTTGTTTTTAATTATTTTTAACACTTTGAACTGGATATCAATTACGGCAAACATTGTGACACTATGAATATCAAGTGAGAATTATGGAGATGATCTGATAATGAAATAGAAAAATATATATTTACACTGAATATGATCAATTACACAGTTTGAAGTTTCCGTTGTACCAGTCAAAAATACTTGCGCAATATTAGAAGTATATGGATTGATGGATCACAATTTTTCTAATTTTTTATCTTGTTTTTATGAAATATCGATTTGGTTGAGAATATTAAGTAGCGAGATTGGAATTTGGGGACCTCAGACTAAATCATGTTTGTTTGAATTTTTGAAGAGAATGCTAATGCTAATTTCTACATTTTTTTTATGCTTATTTGTGATTTTCATTTATACATTTTTTAAATACATATATTTATCTTATATACAAGCCAGAAGGGGGAGTGTCTATCCTACCTCTTTATAATCATGTGAGTACTTGTCTGTTTTGTTATGTCAAAGGCCTTGGTATTGACTCTAGTACAACTAGGCTCCCTACGGATAACTAAGGGACCATACAGTGATGCTCTATTTTGTTTTAAGGGTATACCGTAGTTTTTGCCCTATAAGATGCACCGGCCTATAAGACGCACCTTGGTTTTAGAGGACATCAGAGCAAACCAGCAATCAGACCCCCAATGTTAATCAGACCTCAGCTCACAGCCCCAATCAGGCCGCCAATGTTAATAAGACCACAATCAGACCTCAGCTCAGACCCCAATGTGAATGACCCCAATCAGACCTCAGATAAGAGCCCCAATATAAATAAGACCCCCCATTCAGATCTCAGATGAGCACTCCATGCCTCATATCAGTCCTTTATTGCCTCATATCTGCTCCTATTGTCATCATATAAGCCCCCCATTGCCTGTTGTCAGCCCCATTGCTTCTTATATCAGCCCCCATTGCCTTATATGAGCCCTCATTGTCTCATATCAGCCCCATGCCACAGAGCACATAAAATAAAAAACATCCATTTACTGCTCCGGACACCCTTGCTACTCACCTTCAGCGCTCTCTTTCGTCTTCCTGCTGCAGCTGTGCTGTGACCCGACGCGCACAGCATGATGTCACAGAGCACCCTCACTCTGTGCGCAGTCACAGCACAGCCGACAGCCGAGGACCAGGAAGTCGTGAGTACAGAGCCTTCATTGCTTCCCAGGCTTCCGATACTAAAAAACGCTTCCATAATGGAAGCGCTCATTAGTATTTACCCCATAAAACACACACTATGAGGGGTAAAAAATTGCATCTTATGGAATGAAAAATATGGTACCTATTATTGTATCATCCCCAGAGATAATTCAATGGGACACATTGTTTTGATTGTCATTTCTAATGTACTGTATGGATACTGACACCTGAAATATCTACTTCATTATCCATCCAAATCTATGTATCATCACAATTTTTGTTGTTTATGAAATTTTGTTCTCTAATGGTTTTTTGGAGGACAATTACAATTGCAAGATCAGGATAGGGATTATAAGTAGCAAATCCCCTGGTGCCCCATATCTGTGGGATAGGCAATCCTCTTCACTGTGGGGTATCCTGTGTCTACAGTGTTATTAGTAAATAGGGGACATTTATTAACCACCTCCGGACCGCCTAACGCAGATTTGCGTTCCGGAGGTGGCAGCGCTGCGCACAGTCACGCATATACGCGTCATCTCGCGAGACGCGAGATTTCGCTCAAAGCCGGCCCGCGCATGCGCATCGCGGGCCGGCAAAAGTTAAAGAACAATTTCGTCACCAGCCTGCCAGCAATGATCATTGGCTGGCAGGCTGGCGATTTTCAAAAAAACCAATCACAAGCCATATAACAGATCATATTAGTAAATATGATCTGTTATATGGCTTGTCTGCTCCTCTGCTGGTCCTTTTCGTCGGTTGGATCCAGCAGAGGAGCAGACTTCACAGTGAGTAGCACCAACACCACACTTTAGCCCCAGATCACCCCCCTGCACCCCAATTAACCCTTTGATCACCCCTTTGATCGCCCCTGTCAATCACTTAGTGAAAGACAAAAAGTGATCAGTGTAAACTGACACTTTTTTTTTTCACTAGTATTGGCTGTTAGGTTTTAGGACAGTTTAGGCCCCTTGGTTAGGTAGTTAGCGATCGGTTAGCGCCCAGCCCACCGCACTGCAGTCACTGATTCGCTGATTAGCGTGTCGCTAATCAGCATTTGTACTTTTATAGTATCTGTAAGTGATCAAAACTGATCACGGTCAGATCTATAATTGTATTAGTGTCACCTTAGCTCACCCTCCACCCAAAACACAGTGTTTGCCCGATCAGGCCTGATCGGTCGCCCACACGTGCGTTCACCCACGCCCGCCCCACCGCAGTGACAAAAAATATATATTTTTTTGATCACTGCACATTCATTTTACACGCACTGCGGCGATAAAAAAATCAGTTTTGATATTTTTTATCAACCGCAGCGGCCTCCGGTACTTTGCTAGCCTCCCCTTTGTAAGACAGGCTTGCTTTTTTTCTTGGGTAGTCTCAGGGAATACCCCTAAATTTAGTAGTCCAAAATGTCAAACAGGGGGTATTCTTCTGAAGAGGCCTACAGGATTCTGACCCAGTCGGATGAGGAATGGGAACCCTCATCTGACTAATCTAGCGGGTCAGAATATGAACCTGTAGAAAGCAGTGGCTCTCTGACCCAAAGTTCGGACGAGGAGTGTAACGGTCACGTCCACACACACACAGGGGGAAGGGTAGTGACCACTGCGCTCCACCCTCACCCCTGGCCCTGCCTACTTGCCTCACGAGTCCTGATGACAGGGGACAACTGGACGGCAGTCCCTAACTTAGGATATGTGCAGGGAAGACAGACAAGACAAAATACGGAACATGAACGGACCGGGTCAGAACCAAGAGAGCTACGCAGTACAACGGATAAAGCAAAGAATGGTCAGGAGAAGCCGGGGTCAATTACCAGGAGAGTAGCGAAGTACAAGAGGAGTCCTAAGAGAGTAGTCAGGTGGGAGCCGAGGTCACAATACCAGGATGTATGCGCAGTACAGGAGGAGCAGGCAGAGGATCGTCAGGGAACAGGATCAGGTAAATATTCAGTAGTCCAACAAATAACCAGGAACCTAGAAATTAACAGGCAACCTGTAGCCAGCAGGCTGCCTGTATTTATAGTGGGGAGTGAGGGTCATGTGACGTGGCCAGCGTCACATGACCGACAGACCAACCAGTCGAGCACCGAGTGATCAGCTCGGCGCTCAAGGCAGACTAGGAGCAGGGAGCCACCCAGCTAGTAAAGCCGCCCTGGGAATGAGGTCAAACACAGAACCTCATTCCAAAAGCTAAGCAACAGTTCTGCGGGCAATGGGGGACCGAGTGCACCTTCGGAACCCCGTGACAGTACCCCCCCTTTTACGAGGGGCCACCGGACCCAAAACTTCAGGCGATGGCTTTTCAGGGTGTTCTAAATGAAATTTACGAACCAGTCTAGGAGCATGAACCTCCCTGGCAGGTACCCAAGATCTCTCTTCAGGTCCATACCCCTTCCAGTGAATCAGATACTGCAAGGAGTTACGCACCTTCCTGACATCCACTATTTTAGACACGACATACCCGACAGCATCACTAACAAGAACCGGCGGAGGCGAGGCTTTCGATGGTACTACCGGTTTAAAATATTTTTTAAGTAGAGACTTATGGAACACATTATGAATGTGGAATGACTCGGGCAGCTCCAACCTAAATGATACCGGGTTAATCACCTCCGTGATCTTATATGGACCAATAAAACGAGGAGCAAATTTTCTAGAAGCTACCTTGAGAGATAGATTCTTGGAGGACAACCATACTTTATCCCCAACCTGAAAGTTCACCCCCCTTGAACGTCTCCTATCGGCCTTGAGTTTTTGAGAACTTTGAGCCTTTTCTAGGTTCGATTGAACCCGGGCCCAAACTGTGCACAGTTCGGAGGAGAGTTTATCAGCTTCAGGGTTAGAGGAGGAGACGGACGACCCAGAATGAAAACGGGGATGAAAACCATGGTTACAAAAGAAAGGGGAGACCCCAGCAGAAGAATTGACACGGTGATTCAGAGCAAATTCAGCCAACGGAAGGAATTTGACCCATAATTGCTGTTCATCAGCAACATACAACCTCAGGTATTGTTCCACAGACTGATTAAGGCGTTCAGTCTGCCCATTACTCTCAGGATGGTAGGCGGAAGAAAAAGACAACAAAATTTTACATCTTTGACAGAAGGCCCTCCAGAATTTGGACACAAACTGCACACCCCTGTCCGAAACAATATTTTCCGGGATGCCATGTAAACGAACAATCTCTCTCACAAAAATAGACGCCAGGGTCTTAGCATTCGGAAGTTTAGACAGGGGAATGAAATGAACCATCTTGCTAAACCTATCGACCACTACCCAAACCACAGTCTTACCCTCCGCCAGCGGTAGGTCAGTTATAAAGTCCATCGAGATATGGGACCAGGGTCTACTGGGAATGGGTAGGGGTCGTAGGTTAACAGCAGGGCGAGTCCTAGGTGTCTTAGACCTGGCACAAACCTCACAGGCTGACACGTAGGACTTGACATCCCTGGTCAGAGTGGGCCACCAATAAGATCTAGAAACCAGATCCTTAGTGCCCTCAATACCCGGATGTCCACAAAAGGCAGAATCGTGACACTCACCCAACAGCTGGAGACGAAATTGTACGAGAACAAACAACTTATCTGTTGGGGTGGATGCCGGTGCCAGATGTTGTTCAGCCTTAATGCGAGCCGAGATATCCTGGGTTAGAGCCGCTAAGAAGATGTTTGCTGGTAGGATGGATTCAGGCGGCGTCTCAGTGGGTTGAAAAGCATGGAAGCTCCGAGATAATGCGTCTGCCTTCACATTTTTACTTCCCGGCCTGAACGTAATGGAGAAATCAAAACGGGTAAAAAACAGAGCCCATCGGGCTTGTCGGGGATTCAACCTCTTAGCGGACTCGAGAAACATTAGGTTTTTATGGTCAGTGACAACAGTTACTCGATGCCTTGCCCCCTCCAAAAAATGTCTCCACTCCTCAAATGCCCATTTAATGGCCAACAGCTCCCTATTCCCTATGTCGTAGTTTCTCTCCGTGGGAGAGAATTTCCTAGAGAAGAAGGCACACGGTCTCAGGTTAGTGAGGCTAGCAGGACCTTGTGAAAGGACTGCTCCTGCGCCGTCCTCGGATGCATCCACCTCCACAATAAAGGGGCTCTCCTGATCAGGCTGGATCAGAATGGGAGCGCTACTAAATGCCTTTTTTAATGTTTCAAATGAAGAAATGGCCTTGGTAGACCAATTCTCCAAATCCGCCCCTTTCTTAGTAAGGTCGGTCAATGGCTTAGCAATTACAGAAAAATTCATGATAAATTTACGGTAGTAATTAGCGAAACCCAAAAACTGTTGTAAAGCCTTTAAGGATGAAGGCCTTACCCATTCCTTAATTGCTAAAACCTTACCAGGATCCATCTTAAAGGCGTGAGGAGTCAAAACATGCCCTAGAAACAGTATCTCCTGTACACCAAAGACACATTTCTCTTGCTTAGCGGATAGCTGGTTCTCCCTCAACACCTCTAATACTTGTTTGACATGGGACACATGAGATTCGAAATCAGGAGAGAATATCAAAATGTCGTCAAGATAGACAATAATAAATTTACCTTAGAACTCCCTAAGAATATCGTTCATTAAGTTTTGGAACACAGCTGGGGCATTGCTGAGTCCAAAAGGCATCACCTGATATTCAAAGTGTCCTATCGGAGTATTGAACGCTGTCTTCCATTCGTCTCCCTCCTTGATTCGGATTAGATTGTATGCCCCTTTCAGGTCAATCTTGGAAAACCAGTTTGCCCCCAAAACCTGGTTAAATAAATCCGGAATCAATGGGAGAGAGTATCTATTTTGGACAGTGATTTTATTCAATCTCCGGTAATCAATACAAGGCCTAAGACCACCATCCTTCTTTTTAACAAAGAAAAACCCTGCTCCCATAGGAGAGACTGAAGGTCTAATATGCCCTTTAGCAAGGCTCTCCTTAATATAATCTTCCATAGCCTTGCGTTCGGGCCCTGAAAGATTATAAATTCGACCTTTAGGAAATTCGGCACCCTCAATTAGCTCTATGGCGCAATCATAAGGTCTATGGGGGGGTAGAACCTCTGGAGTAAGGGACGAGAACACATCAGAATATTCCTTAATAACAGAGGGTAATGTATTAGACCTTACTAAAACCCCAGCCTGGACCACGGACAAGCATGAGTCACACTTAGGTCCCCATTTCACCAACTCTCCTTTGGACCAATCAATTGTGGGGTTATGTAAACGGAGCCAAGGCAACCCTAGTACCACCTCAACCAGTAGGTTCTCCAAAACTAGAAGAGAACATCTCTCAGAGTGGCACACATCCACGGACAGAGAAATTTCAGAGGTACATGACCTCACCGTACCACCAATCAGGGGAGTAGCATCAATAGCCATGACATGGATAGGTGTAGGTAAAGCAAACATTGGAATACCCAATTTACAAGCAAACTCAAAGTCAATAAAGCTGGCCGCTGAACCGGAGTCAATAAAGGCCTTACCCGGCCACTTATTAACCCCCAGAGAAATTGTTATGGGTACCAAAAGCTTACCTTTAGAAAAATCAGGGTGTACCTGGTCTTTAGGTTGTCTTGCCTTAGAAGACTTGTCAGAGAGGTCCCTCTTAGGACACTTGTTGATCCAATGGCCAGAATCTCCACAGTAGAAGCACTCTCCGCGTCTGCGACGAAGATTACCCCGGGTCATGCCGACCTGCATGGGTTCCTCGGTGGAGACATCAGTGTTGTCCCTGGAAAAGGCCTCTGGCTGGACCACCATCTGAGAACAGAACTGTCGTTCTTGTCGTCTCTCTCTAACTCGTCTGTCAAGTCGGACAACTAGAATCATCATCTCCTCTAAGGTCTCAGGAATTTGGTAATTGACCAATAGATCTTTTAAATTATCAGATAGACCAGACCTAAACTGACTGTTCAGGGCTGGTTCATTCCATCCTGAGGGGACACACCACCGTCTGAATTGGGTGCAATACTCCTCCGCAGGGAGATGGCCCTGAACCAGTGCCCTAAGAGCTGTCTCGGCTACCAGGGCCCTGTCTGGTTCGTCATAGAGGGTACCCAGGGCCTGAAAAAACCCCTCCACAGAAGTTAGACAACTGGCCCCAGGAGGTAACGAAAATGCCCAGTCCTGGGGATCACCCTGTAGTAGAGAAATGATAATCCCCACGCGTTGGCTCTCGGGACCGGAGGACACGGGGCGCAAACGGAAGTAGAGTTTGCAATTCTCCTTAAAGGAGAGAAACCTCTTCCGGTCTTCAGAAAAGGGTTCTGGAAGCTTGATCTGGGGTTCAAAATATGGACTGGAGGACAGAGGAGTGGAAGAACCTTGCCCTAACTCACAAGAACAGAGTTTCTCTCCTAGCTCCTGCACCCACTGTGTCAAGTTAGAGACATGGTCAGTCAGGGTAGTAAGAGGATTCATGATACAGTGGTTATTGGGCCTGTTAATCTGTAACGGTCACGTCCACACACACACAGGGGGAAGGGTAGTGACCACTGCGCTCCACCCTCACCCCTGGCCCTGCCTACTTGCCTCACGAGTCCTGATGACAGGGGACAACTGGACGACAGTCCCTAACTTAGGATATGTGCAGGGAAGACAGACAAGACAAAATACGGAACATGAACGGACCGGGTCAGAACCAAGAGAGCTACGCAGTACAACAGATAAAGCAAAGAATGGTCAGGAGAAGCCGGGGTCAAATACCAGGAGAGTAGCGAGGTACAAGAGGAGTCCTAAGAGAGTAGTCAGGTGGGAGCCGAGGTCACAATACCAGGATGTATGCGCAGTACAGGAGGAGCAGGCAGAGGATCGTCAGGGAACAGGATCAGGTAAATATTCAGTAGTCCAACAAATAGCCAGGAACCTAGAAATTAACAGGCAACCTGTAGCCAGCAGGCTGCCTGTATTTATAGTGGGGAGTGAGGGTCATGTGACGTGGCCAGCGTCACATGACCGACAGACCAACCAGTCGAGCACCGAGTGATCAGCTCGGCGCTCAAGGCAGACTAGGAGCAGGGAGCCACCCAGCTAGTAAAGCCGCCCTGGGAATGAGGTCAAACACAGAACCTCATTCCAAAAGCTAAGCAACAGTTCTGCGGGCAATGGGGGACCGAGTGCACCTTCGGGACCCCGTGACAAGGAGGTGGAGGTCCCTGATAGAACCAGGCGTACCCGGCCCCGTGTCGCTAGACCACAGGTTGTGCAGGATCCGCTTCAAGAGCAGCAGAGTGGGGCTGGCGCTGCCGGATCACGTGGTGAGGCATACACCAGCAGCGCAGCCCTCCCTGGACCTAGTACCAGCACTGCCGTACAACATGGTGACGTGGCGAGCACCAGAAGGGCAGTTGAAGCTGGTATGGTGGCACGTGCAGTAGTTACCCCGTCGCAGCCACCGCACAGACAGGCCCGTAGAGCCCCTAGAATCCCTGAGGTGCTGGCAAACCCTGATTGGCAGTCACCAACTTCAGCCGCACCATTAGTTCCCCCTTTCACCGCCCAGTCTGGAGTTCGGGTTGAGACGGCTCAAATCGGTTCGGCCCTGGGATTTTTTGAGCTGTTCTTGACTGCGGAGCTCTTGGACTTAGTCGTGGCAGAGACAAACCGGTATGCCACACAATTTATATCCGCCAACCCGGGAAGCTTTTATGCCCAGCCTTTCCGGTGGAAACCAGTCCAAGTTTCTGAACGTAAAATTTTTTTGGGCCTTCTCCTCAACATGGGTCTAACTAAAAAGCATGAATTACGGTCATATTGGTCCACGAACCCGATTCATTACATGCCCATGTTCTCTGCTGCTATGTAAAGGGCACGATTTAAGGCCATCCTCCGTTTCCTGCATTTTAGCGACAACACCACCTCCCGTCCCAGAGGCCACCCAGCTTTTTACCGGCTCCACAAAATTCGGCCCCTCATAGACCACTTCAACCAGAAATTTGCAGATTTGTATACCCCAGAGCAAAACATCTGCGTAGACGAGTCCCTAATACATTTTACCGGGCGCCTTGGCTTCAAACAATACATCCCAAGCAAGCGTGCCCGGTATGGGGTCAAATTGTATAAGCTCTGTGAAAGGGCCACAGGCTATACCCACAAATTTCGGATCTATGAGGGAAAAGATCAGACCCTGGAGCCGGTCGGTTGCCCTGACTACCTGGGGAGCAGTGGGAAGACAGTCTGGGACTTGGTGTCACCCTTATTCGGCAAGGGGTACCATCTTTATGTGGACAATTTCTACACAAGTGTGGCCCTCTTTAGGCATTTGTTTCTAGAACGGATTTGCGCCTGTGGCACCGCGTGAACTAGTCGCGTGGGCTTCCCCCAACGGCTCGTTACCACCCGTCTTGCAAGGGGGGAGAGGGCTGCCTTGTGTAACGAAGAACTGCTCGCGGTGAAATGGAGAGACAAGCGTGACGTTTACATGCTCTCCTCCATTCACGCAGACACGACAATACAAATTGAGCGAGCAACCCGTGTCATTGAAAAGCCCCTCTCAGTCCACGACTATAATGCGCTCATGGGAGGGATGGACTTCAATGACCAGATGTTGTCTCCGTATTTAGTTTCCCGCAGAACCAGACGCTGGTATAAGAAGGTGTCTGTATATTTAATTCAATTGGCGCTGTATAATAGTTTTGTTCTCTACAGTAAGGCTGGGAGAACAGGATCCTTCCTCAAATTCCAGGAAGAGATCATTGAGAACCTCCTGTATCTAGGAGGTTCCGTGGCCCCATCCACCAGTGTAGTTAGCCGTCTACACGAGCGACATTTCCCCAGTGTCGTTCCTGGTACCTCAACCCAACCGTCACCCCGAAAAAGATGTCGTGTCTGTAGCAGGAGTGGAATAAGGCGTGACACCCGCTATTTCTGTCCTGACTGTCATGACCACCCTGCCCTATGCTTTGGAGAGTGTTTCCGGAAGTACCACACACAGGTACACTTAGCATAGGGATTGCATCTCACAGGACAGGCACACAGGGCTATTAGGGCCCTTTTACTCACAGCTGCTGCAAACCTCTCCTTTCACCTGGGATAAAGTGCATAACGTACTTCGCCACATCTTTGGGCGATTTGCGCTTTGCACATTGTCCCATGAGGAAGGAGAGGTTTGTTCTATAAAGGTAAAAAAAACTAAACAAAAAGAAAAATACCGGTAAGTAAAAAAGTTAACGTTCAGTTAAAAAAGTTAAAAAAGTTTATATGTTCTGTTCAAAAGTTAATAAATTTATTGCGTTGCGGCCTGGTTTTTTCTTTTTTGTTTTGTTTTTTTTACCTTCCAGGTGGACCAACCGATCGACTAGCTGCAGCACTGATGTGCATTCGGACAGAAGCATTGCGCTGCTGTCAGATTACACGCAAGTCGGTGTATGCGGCGCTGCAAGACGAGATTTCTCCTCTGCAGTAAAAGATACGTTTGCCGAGGCATATGAGCTGAGGAGGTGGCGGTGTTCATATACTTTGGCAAACACTTTGTATATATAAAAAAAAAAATCCCGGCAATGATTTATTCATCCACATCGATTGATGTGAATGGAGACATCGGGTTTGCCAGGGCATACAAGCTAAGTGGGTATGGATGTTGGGCGGAGCTCCTATGTCCTGGCAGATGCCTTTCCCCTCCTTTTTCTTTTTTTGGCAGAGATTTTTTCATCCACATTGATTGATGCAAATGAAGAAATCTGTGCCGTTCATTTTTTTCTTTCAGCCCAGAGGCTGAACGAAAAAAAAAAATCTCATTACCTGTATGCTCAATATAAGGAGAATAGCAGAAACTCCTAATGCTGGGCATACATGTAATGATTGCGGAGACCCTCAAAAGCCAGGGCAGTACAAACACCCCACAAATAACACCATTTTAGAAAGAAGACACCCCAAAGTATTCGCTGAGGGGCATATTGAGTCCATGAAAGATTGAAATTTTTGTCCCAAGTTAGCGGAAAGGGAGACTTTGTGAGAAAAAAATCAAAAAAATCTATTTCGGCTAACTTGTGCCAAATTTTTTTTTTCTATGAACTCGCCATGCCCCTTATTGAATACCTTGGGGTGTCTTCTTTCCAAAATGGGGTCACATGTGGGGTATTTATACTGCCCTGGCATTTTAGGGGCCCCAAAGCGTGAGGAGAAGTCTGGTATCCAAATGTCTAAAAATGCCCTCCTAAAAGGAATTTGGGCACCTTTGCCCACCTAGGCTGCAAAAAAGTGTCACACATGTGGTATCTCCGTATTCAGGAGAAGTTGGGGAATGTGTTTTGGGGTGTCATTTTACATATACCCATGCTGGGTGAGATAAATATCTTGGTCAAATGGCAACTTTGTATAAAAAAATGGGAAAAGTTGTCTTTTGCCAAGATATTTCTCTCACCCAGCATGGGTATATGTAAAATGACACCCCAAAACACATTCCCCAACTTCTCCTGAATACGTAGATACCACATGTGTGACACTTTATTGCAGCCTAGGTGGGCAAAGGGGCCCACATTCCAAAGAGCACCTTTCGGATTTCACAGGTCATTTACCTACTTACCACACATTTGGGCCCCTAGAATGCCAGGGCAGTATAACTACCCCACAAGTGACCCCATTTTGGAAAGAAGACACCCCAAGGTATTCGCTGATGGGCATAGCGAGTTCATAGAATTTTTTATTTTTTGTCACAAGTTAGCGGAAAATGATGATTTTTTTCTTTTATTTATTTTTTCTTACAAAGTCTCATATTCCACTAACTTGTGACAAAAAATAAAAACTTCCATGAACTCACTATGCCCATCAGCGAATACCTTGGGGTGTCTTCTTTCCAAAATGGGGTCACTTGTGGGGTAGTTATACTGCCCTGGCATTCTAGGGGCCCAAATGTGTGGTAAGGAGTTTGAAATCAAATTCTGTAAAAAATGGCCTGTGAAATCCGAAAGGTGCTCTTTAGAATGTGGGCCCCTTTGCCCACCTAGGCTGCAAAAAAGTGTCACACATGTGGTATCTCCGTATTCAGGAGAAGTTGGGGAATGTGTTTTGGGGTGTCATTTTACATATACCCATGCTGGGTGAGAGAAATATCTTGGCAAAAGACAACTTTTCCCATTTTTTTTATACAAAGTTGGCATTTGACCAAGATATTTATCTCACCCAGCATGGGTATATGTAAAATTACACCCCAAAACACATTCCCCAACTTCTCCTGAATATGGAGATACCACATGTGTGACACTTTTTTGCAGCCTAGGTGGGCAAAGGGGCCCACATTCCAAAGAGCACCTTTCGGATTTCACTGGCCATTTTTTACAGAATTTGATTTCAAACTCCTTACCACACATTTGGGCCCCTAGAATGCCAGGGCAGTATAACTACCCCACAAGTGACACCATTTTGGAAAGAAGACACTCCAAGGTATTCACTGATGGGCATAGTGAGTTCATAGAACTTTTTATTTTTTGTCACAAGTTAGTGGAATATGAGACTTTGTAAGAAAAAAAAAAAAATCATCATTTTCCGCTAACTTGTGACAAAAAATAAAAAGTTCTATGAACTCACTATGCCCATCAGTGATTACCTTGGGGTGTCTTCTTTCCAAAATGATGTCACTTGTGGGGTAGTTATACTGCCCTGGCATTCTAGGGGCCCAAATGTGTGGTAAGGAGTTTGAAATCAAATTCTGTAAAAAATGGCCAGTGAAATCCGAAAGGTGCTCTTTGGAATGTGGGCCCCTTTGCCCACCTAGGCTGCAAAAAAGTGTCACACATGTGGTATCTCCGTATTCAGGAGAAGTTGGGGAATGTGTTTTGGGGTGTAATTTTACATATACCCATGCTGGGTGAGATAAATATCTTGGTCAAATGCCAACTTTGTATAAAAAAATGGGAAAAGTTGTCTTTTGCCAAGATATTTCTCTCACCCAGCATGGGTATATGTAAAATTACACCCCAAAACACATTCCCCAACTTCTCCTGAATACGGAGATACCACATGTGTGACACTTTTTTGCAGCCTAGGTGGGCAAAGGGGCCCACATTCCAAAGAGCACCTTTCGGATTTCACTGGCAATTTTTTACAGAATTTGATTTCAAACTCCTTACCACACATTTGGGCCCCTAGAATGCCAGGGCAGTATAACTACCCCACAAGTGACCCCATTTTGGAAAGAAGACACCCCAAGGTATTCCGTGAGGGGCATGGCGAGTTCCTAGAATTTTTTATTTTTTGTCACAAGTTAGTGGAAAATGATGATTTTTTTTTTTTCCTTACAAAGTCTCATATTCCACTAACTTGTGACAAAAAATAAAAACTTCCATGAACTCACTATGCCCATCAGCGAATACCTTAGGGTGTCTACTTTCCGAAATGGGGTCATTTGTGGGGTGTTTGTACTGTCTGGCCATTGTAGAACCTCAGGAAACATGACAGGTGCTCAGAAAGTTAGAGCTGCTTCAAAAAGCGGAAATTCACATTTTTATATCATAGTTTGTAAACGCTATAACTTTTACCCAAACCATTTTTTTTTTACCCAAACATTTTTTTTTTATCAAAGACATGTATAACAATAAATGTAGAGCAAAATTTATTCATGGATGTCATTTTTTTTTGCAAAATTTTACAACTGAAAGTGAAAAATGTCATTTTTTTGCAAAAAGAATCGTTAAATTTCGATTAATAACAAAAAAAGTAAAAATGTCAGCAGCAATGAAATGCCACCAAATGAAAGCTCTATTAGTGAGAAGAAAAGGAGGTAAAATTCATTTGGGTGGTAAGTTGCATGACCGAGCAATAAACGGTGAAAGTAGTGTAGGTCAGAAGTGTAAAAAGTGGCCTGGTCTTTCAGGGTGTTTAAGCCATAGGGGCTGAGGTGGTTAAGAAGCCCCAAAGTTACAAATATGTAGGTGCAGGCATCTATATAACTTTGGCTCTTGCCACCACCGGCTCTGCAACATGCTTTAAACTATGCCAGCTCCATTGCTGGCATAGTTTAAGGCCATTTACCATGCCATAGACTCGCATGGAAAATCATGATTGATACAGGCCAGCCGGCCCTCTTCCCCACCCATGCCACACACCCTTTTCCCGCCACTTTCGCAAAAGTGGTATGAGTGGGGTAAGGTAACAGATTTTGTTGCAAAACACCTTTGCAACAAAATCTGAGACCCAAGTATGGTATGCCAAAACAGTTTAGATATTCTCTGTTATTCGGAATAGTTGTTATGACCAAAAATTAGGTGACCCCTTGTTCATTATATCATCCATCCATATCCATCCATTTCACATCAAGTTAAATAAGATTGGGTTACTGTGATTTTTTATTTTTTTTTTCATTATAATCTTTATTATTTTTACAAAATTCTTACATAGTTTTCAACAATCATTTGATTTTGTTTTACACTATAGACAGTATATATACAACTTGCATATTTCTTTCCGCGCACCGTTTACCCGCTGCCTGCTCTTCCCCCGAAAGCGGAAGAGGGTAAAAAAATAAATAAAAATTTTTACTACTCTCTCTCTCCCGCCCCCCAAGCCTCCACTCTTGATACCTCCCGTCCCCAAACGCAGCAACTATTTTTACCATTTATGCCACATTCTGACTAATCTGTGTTTTGTTTTTTCTTAGTAGTTACTAAAGTGAAATTCCTCTCTGGCAAGTGAGGTTCTCCCATTCCTTAACCGTGGGAGCAACACTATCTCCCCAATGTCCAATAATACACTTCCTAGCCTGAAATAAGAGTTTAGATGCTATGTCTCGATGTTTAGGAGTATCTATTTTACCCATCACCCCCAAAATACATGTTTCAAAATACCTAGGGACTTTGAACAAATGGTATTTCTCTATTCTATTCTTTTATTTACCTTTTCCCAAAACTCTTGAATATTTATGCATGTCCAAAATATATGGACATCGTCCACACCTACCTCCCCACATTTTTTACAACTAAATTCTTTGGAGTTGTAACTTTTCATTAAAATCTTAGGGGAGTAGTATGAACAATATAATATATTAAATTGAGTAATTCTATGGGAGAAGTTATTTGAAACCCTATTTTTTTTGCCTGTATAGCCAGTTCCCAAAACTCTTCCCGTTGGGGATTGAAAACATCTTGCCATTTATGCATTAAGCTATTAACTGCTTTTTTGTTTTTAGCTTTTTGATGTAACAAACATTCATATATTTTAGAAACCAGTTTTCCCCCTACTGTTAGTTTGGAAATATTAGCTAATGGTCGCGGAAGGGTAGCAATTTGTGTTCCTTTTCCTAAGGTCGCTTGCAGAGCTTGTTTCAGTTGTAGATAAAAGAGCCTCAGATCTTTATTACCCATTCCATACTCATTTTTGAGGTCTTGATATGGAATTATATCCCCCTCTTTCCATAACTGGCCCAATTAAAAAAATCCGTATTTCCACCAGATTTTCTGTTCAATTGCCTTTAATTCTATAAGGTGAGTGCTATCCCACAGTAAGGTGTCTATATGAAGTTCATTCTGGGGCCACAATTCTCTTGCTTCTTTCCATACTTTAGCCAACAGCTCAAATAATGGTATTTTACTAGGTTGCTGTTGTGCTAAAATGCCAGCTTCAACTAATTGGAAAATGCTACAGTTGTCCAACCTTTTAATAATCCCTGCTATCATGGTTTTATATCTTTGCAAATTACTCCATATTATCATGTTTTTGATATGGCTGGAGATCAAATAAAGTTCCAAATCCGGAACTGATAATCCACCTTCCCTCTCGTGGATGTACAGTATTTGTGCTCTTATTCTTGTTTTTTTGCCTCGGCATATCAGGTCCGTTAGAAAACTAGCTATTATTTTAAAAATTCTTTTGGGGATTATTACAGGTGCATTCCACAAAATATAGTTCAGAGAAGGTAGTAGACACATTTTCACCAAAGAGATGCGACCTGCCATCGAGACATATAGTCTTTTCCATACATCTATTCTCTTCCTAATTTCCTGTATTTTGGGGACCACATTCAATTTAACGTAATCCTTGGGATTTGGGGTTATTTGAATTCCTAGATATTTAACGGGTTCTTTAGCCCTCTTAATTTCCAGTGACCCCGGTATTAAATTGTTCAGAGGGTCGATCGGGATACTGGCCGATTTGGACCAGTTTATATTAAGTCCAGCATATTTACTGTAATAGTCGAATACCTGGAAAATCCTAGTAAGTGATCCATGGGATCCCACAAACAACATAATGTCATCTGCGTATAAAGCAATTTTTTCTTCATGAGCTCCGAACCTGATCCCCACAATTTATTTGTCTTGCCTAATCATGTCAGCTAGAGGCTCCATGGCTATGGCAAATAGCAGAGGGGAGAGGGGGCAACCCTGTCTAACCCCTCTGCCAATGTGTATGTTATCAGAATATTCTCCATTCAGTATCACCCTTGCGGAAATTTCGGTGTATAATAACTTAACCCAGGAGACAAAGTTGTCGCCAAACCCCATTTTCTTCAATGTTGCAATTAAAAAGGGCCATTCTATAGTATCAAAAGCCTTTGAAGCATCTATGGTTACAATCATTCGTTCACCACAGTTTTTGGGTTCAAGTTGGGTGCTCACGAAGTATCTCATGATGTTGTCAGTTGTAGTTTTGCCTGGCATGAATCCCAACTGATCCTCATGAACAAGCACCGAGACTACCCTCTTAAGTCTGGCTGCCAGAGAATTTGCTAGTATTTTGTCAGTATTAATTAACGAAATGGGGCGGTATGAATCTGGGAGACTTGGATCTTTTTCAGGTTTTAAAATAAGTGTGACTAAAGCTTCTCTCAAGGAATCTGGCAATTTTTCTGACTCCCTCGAGGCAGCCCACATTGTGAGCAATTTCACAATTAGTATTTCTTTATATTGGGCATAAACTTCAAACGGAATGCCATCTATTCCTGGGGTCTTGTTCCTAGTTATCTTTAATAATATTTTGTCCACTTCTGCAGACTTTTTGGGGGGGCTTCCAGACTTTCCCTTTGGTCTAGAGTTAAAGTGGTGATGGTAATTTTACCTAAAAACTGTTGTATTTGCGCCAAGTTCTTATTTATCTTGCTACTATATATATCTTCAAAATATTCCTTGAGCAAGTCTATTTTAGCAGTTTGTTCAACAGTTTTATGGCCTAATTTATCCACTAGACAGTGGATATGGTTGTTGTTTTTTTTGTCTGGGCTGCTACCAGAGCCGCTAACTTTTTGCCGGGTATGTGTGCGTAGATGTAGTTATCCCTCACATAATTTTCTTTTTGTTGTTTTGCCAATAAAAACAAATCATATTCCAATTTGGATACGTTATCTATCCACTCTTTGTAATTTTGCTCTGTGGGGTTTTCAATGGTTTTTTTTTTTTTCATATTTTTCCGCCTCTTGTTCTAAATCATTTTTTTTTTTCCTTATTCCTTTCTTATATATTGCTCTGTATTTTGTGATAATCTCTCTAATAAAGGCCTTTACAGCCTCCCATACCATGTTAATTTCCGCTGAACCATCATTTATATCAAAATACTCCCTTATCTCTTTCAGAATCTTATCTTGTATGCCCATTATATTTATCCACCCTATGTTTATATTCATCCCTCTATTTTCTTTTTTACTTATTTTTGTGCTTATAATTGGATTATATGATCTGAAATCCCACGTTGTCTGTACTTAACCCGTTCAATGTCAAGTGAGCCTTTATTATTAGTGAAAACTAAATCAATCCGTGATAAGCTCCTGTGAGTTTTAGAAAAACATGAATATTTTTTTAACTTGGGGTGCATTACCCTCCAAATATCGATCCAACCCAATTCTTAAGTGATATTTTTTAATTTAGATCCAGTGCAAAATTCCTGAGTATTTCCTAGTCTACATCTATCTAATTTACCATCCATTACGTTATTAAAGTCATGGATTTTTTTTTTATAGATATTTGCTATTATCCATTCTCTTCCTTCCAGTATACAATCCATCAGAACATAGCAGTCTTCTCTATCTGTAACTATTTTTAATATTTTTATATCTATATCTCGGCGTATTAGTATACTCACTCCTCTCCCATATGATGAGTAAACTGAATGGAAGGAGTGCTGCATCCACGGTCTGGTCACCCCAGTTATCGTGTTGCCTGTCAGATGTGTTTCTTTTAAGCAAATTATAGCAGGGAGAGACCTTTGTATTGCATCAAAGACAGCAACTCTCTTTACACCCCTACTCAAACCCCTAATATTCCATGAAATTATTCTCATAAAAACCTATTAATACTAACTAACCATTTAAAAAATATAGTAGAAGACCCAAGGGAAGGAGGAGAGGGACACAATTTTTTTAAGCCTGCCCTGAGCCAACTACTGCTGAAAACGAACTTTTTTTTACTTCAGCTTGTCAATATCAATACATAATCGGCAGCCATTTTATGCAACGATAGTGCACTAGCACAGGATATCTGCATGTCTGCAAGTCCAGAAAAACAGCTTTTTGCTTACTGGGGTTAAAAAAAAACCATCTGTTTCATATAGTGCACATCTAGGATTAGACATGCATGAGTGAGTGTCACATTTTGGCCAGAAAGTGAAAAATAAAACATCTTTTTCATATAATGCACATCTAGGATTAGACTTGCATAAGTGAGTGTCACATTTAGGCCATAAATACAGCTTTTTGCTTACTGGGGTAAAAAAAACCTCTGATATACTGCACATCTGGGATTAGACGTGCATAAGTGACTGTGAAATTTTGGCCACAAATATGACTTTCTCATACTGGGGTGAAAAAAAACATCTGTTTCATATAGTGCACATCTAGGATTAGACGTGCATAAGTGAGTGTCACATTTAGGCCAAAAATACAGCTTTTTGCTTACTGGGGTTAAAAAAAAATATCTGATATACTGCACATCTGGGATTAGACATGCATAAGTGAGTGTCACATTTATGCCAAAAAATACAGCTTTTTGCTTACTGGGGTGAAAAAACCCTCTGATATACTGCACATCTGGGATTAGACGTGCATAAGTGACTGTGAAATTTAGGCCACAAATACGGCTTTTTGCTTACTGGGGTGAAAAAACCCTCTGATATACTGCACATCTGGGATCAGACATGCATAAGTGACTGTGAAATTTAGGCCACAAATACGGCTTTTTGCTTACTGGGGTGAAAAAACCCTCTGATATACTGCACATCTAGGATTAGACATGTATAAGTGAGTGTCACATTTAGGCCATGAATACAGCTTTTTGCTTACTGGGGTGAAAAAACCCTCTGATATACTACACATCTGGGATTAGACGTGCATAAGTGAGTGTCACATTCAGGCCAAAAATACAGCTTTTTCCTTACTGGGTTTAAAAAAAACATCTGTTTCATGTAGTGCACATCTAGGATTAGACGTGCATAAATGAGTGTCATATTTAGGCCAGAAATACAGCTTTTTGCTTACTGGGGTGGAAAAAAAACATCTGTTTCATATAGTGCACATCTAGGATTAGATGTGCATAAGTGATTGTCACATTTAGGCCAGAAATACAGCTTTTTGCTTACTGGGGTGAAAAAACCCTCTGATATACTGCACATCTGGGATTAGACGTGCATAAGTGACTGTGAAATTTAGGCCACAAATACGGCTTTTTGCTTACTGGGGTGAAAAAACCCTCTGATATACTGCACATTTAGGATTAGACATGGATAAGTGAGTGTCACATTTAGGCCAGAAATACAGCTTTTTACTTACTGGGGTGAAAAAACCCTCTGATATACTGCACATCTGGGATTAGACATGCATAAGTGAGTGTCACATTTAGGACAGAAATACGTTTTTGCTTACTGGGGTGAAAAAACCCTCTGATATACTGCACTTCTTGGATTAAACGTGCATAAGTGAGTGTCACATTTAGGGCAGAAATACGGCTTTTTGGTTACTGGGGTGAAAAAACCCTCTGATATACTGCACATCTGGGATTAGACGTGCATAAGTGACTGTGAAATTTAGCCCACAAATATGGCTTTTTGCTTAATGGGTTAAAAAACCCTTTGATATACTGCACATCTGGGATTAGGCTTGCATAAGTGACTATGAAATTTAGGCAACAAATACGGCTTTTTGCTTACTGAGGTAAAAAAAAAACTGATATACTGCACATCTAGGATTAGACGTGCATAAGTGAGTGTCACATTTTGGCCAGAAATACAGCTTTTTGCTTACTGGGGTGAAAAAACCCTCTGATATACTGCACATCTGGGATTAGACATGCATAAGTGAGTGTCACATTTAGGCCAGAAATATGGCTTTTTGCTTACTGGGGAGAAAAAACCCTCTGATATACTGCATATCTGGGATTAGACGTGCATAATAGGGATGAGCGAACCCGAACTGTATAGTTCGGGTTCGTACAGAATTTTGGGGTGTCCGTGACACGGACCCGAACCCGAACATTTTCGTAAAAGTCCGGGTTCGGCGCTTTCTTGGCGCTTTTTGAAAGGCTGCAAAGCAGCCAATCAACAAGCGTCATATTACTTGCCCCAAGAGGCCATCACAGCCATGCCTACTATTGGCATGGCTGTGATTGGCCAGTGCAGCATGTGACCCAGCCTCTATATAAGCTTGGGTCACGTAGCGCTGCACGTCACTCTGCTGTTACAAGTGTAGGGAGAGGTTGCAGCTGCGACGTTAGGGCGAGATTAGGCAGTGATTAACTCCTCCAAAACACTTAAGACAGTGATCGATCTACAGCTGTGGATCATTGAACTGCTGCTATTCAATTGCTCACTGTTTTTAGGCTGCCCAGAGCGTTTTTCAGTCACTTTTTTCTGGGGTGATCGGAGGCCATTTTGTGGCTTGTGGTGCGCCAGCACAAGCTGCCACCAAGTCCATTTAACCATCAATAGTGTGGTTATTTTTTGCTATATCCTACATCAGGGGCAAGCTGTCACGAAGTCCATTTAACCATCAATAGTGTGGTTATTTTTTGGCTATATCCTACATCAGGGGCAAGCTGCCACCAAGTCCATTTAACCATCAATAGTGTGGTTATTTTTTGGCTATATCCTACATCAGGGGCAAGCTGTCACCAAGTCCATTTAACCATCAATAGTGTGGTTATTTTTTGGCTATATCCTACATCAGGGGCAAGCTGCCACAAAGTCCATTTAACCATCAATAGTGTGGTTATTTTTTTGCTATATCCTACATCAGGGGCTTGGCTGTGCTTGCTATTTTATTGAGGGGTGAAATACAATTGCCAAAATAGCAGTACCCTAAATCTGGTGTTTCAGCTGTGGCCAGCCAATTGTAATACTGTAACAGGGCTACTTTAAATCTATTCACTAAAAGGGTATATTAGATTCAAGGTGCTGATAGAGTCATTCTCAATAACTTCACACACACGCTACTGTGCATATCCAAGTCTAATTCTGTCTGTAAACGTATACCTGTCACCCAGCGCCTAAATAATAGGCCTCAAATTTATATTCAGCTAAATCTGTGGCTATTGCTGTAGCTGGTCAAGTTATTTTGTGTCCGTCAAAGCACAGTTTTTGTTCTGGGTTGAAATACAATTCCCAACCTAGCAATTTTCTAAATTAGTGGTTTCTGCTGTATCAGGCCTACTTTAAATATATCCCTAAAAGGGTATATTAGATTCAAGGTGCTGATATGGTCATTCTCAATAACTTCACACACACGCTACTGTGCATATCCAAGTCTAATTCTGTCCGTAAACGTATATCTGTCACCCAGCGCCTAAATTATAGGCCTCAAATTTATATTCAGCTAAATCTGTCATTACTGCTGTGCCTGTATTAGTGTAATACGGTACCTAAATAGATAGCCAGATAGTGTTAGGTGTCTGTAAAAAAAGGCCTGAATTTGAATTCAATACATTGGGCCAAATAATATTTTTCTTATTGTGGTGAACGGTAACAATGAGGAAAACATCTAGTAAGGGACGCGGACGCGGACATGGTCGTGGTGGTGTTAGTGGACCCTCTGGTGCTGGGAGAAGACGTGGCCGTTCTGCCACAGCCACACGTCCTAGTGTACCAACTACCTCAGGTCCCAGTAGCCGCCAGAATTTACAGGGATATTTGGTGGGGCCCAATGCCGTTCTAACGATGGTAAGGCCTGAGCAGGTACAGGCATTAGTCATTTGGGTGGCTGACAGTGGATCCAGCACGTTCACATTATCTCCCACCCAGTCTTCTGCAGAAAGCGCACAGATGGCGTATGAAAACCAAGCCCATCAGTCTGTCACATCACCCCCATGCATATCAGGGAAACTTTCTGAGCCTCAAGTTATGCAGCAGTCTCTTATGCTGTTTGAAGACTCTGCTGGCAGGGTTTCCCAAGGGCATCCACCTAGCCCTTCCCCAGCGGTGGAAGAGATAGAATGCACTAACGCACAACCACTTATGTTTCCTGATGATGAGGACATGGGAATACCACCTCAGCACGTCTCTGATGATGACGAAACACAGATGCCAACTGCTGCGTCTTTCTGCAGTGTGCAGACTGAACAGGAGGTCAGGGATGAAGACGATGCAGGGGACGATGAGGTCCTAGACCCCACATGGAATGAAGGTCGTGCCACTGACTTTCACAGTTCAGGGGAAGAGGCAGTGGTGAGACCGAGCCAACAGCGTAGCAAAAGAGGGAGCAGTGGGCAAAATCAGAACACCCGCCGCCAAGAGACTCCGCCTGCTACTGACCGCCGCCATCTGGGACCGAGCACCCCAAAGGCAGCTTCAAGGAGTTCCCTGGCATGGCACTTCTTCAAAAAATGTGCTGACGACAAGACCCGAGTGGTTTGCACGCTGTGCCATCAGAGCCTGAAGCGAGGCATTAACATTCTGAACCTTAGCACAACCTGCATGACCAGGCACCTGCATGCAAAGCATGAACTGCAGTGGAGTAAACACCTTAAAAACAAGGAAGTCACTCAGGCTCCCCCTGCTACCTCTTCTGCTGCTGCCGCCTTGGCCTCTTCTGCTGCTGCCGCCGCCTCGGCCTCTTCCTCCCCCTCTGGAGGAACGTTGGCACCTGCCGCCCAGCAAACATGGGATGTACCACCAACACCACCACCTGCGTCACCAAGCATCTCAACCATGTCACACGGCAGCGTTCAGCTCTCCATCTCACAAACATTTGAGAGAAAGCGTAAATTCCCACCTAGCCACCCTCGATCCCTGGCCCTGAATGCCAGCATTTCTAAACTACTGGCCTATGAAATGCTGTCATTTAGGCTGGTGGACACAGACAGCTTCAAACAGCTCATGTCGCTTGCTGTCCCACAGTATGTTGTTCCCAGCCAGCACTACCTCTCCAAGAGAGCCGTGCCTTCCCTGCACAACCAAGTATCCGATAAAATCAAGTGTGCACTGCGCAACGCCATCTGTGGCAAGGTCCACCTAACAACAGATACGTGGACCAGTAAGCACGGCCAGGGACGCTATATCTCCCTAACTGCACACTGGGTAAATGTAGTGGCGGCTGGGCCCCAGGCGGAGAGCTGTTTGGCGCACGTCCTTCCGCTGCCAAGGATCGCAGGGCGACATTCTCTGCCTCCTGTCTCCTCCTCCTCCTACTCAGCTTCCTCCTCCTCTTCTTCCACCTGCTCATCCAGTCAGCCACTCACCTTCACCACCAACTTCAGCACAGCCTGGGGTAAACGTCAGCAGGCCTTTCTGAAACTCATATGTTTGGGGGACATGCCCCACACCGCACAGGAGTTGTGGCGGGATATAGAACAACAGACCGACGAGTGGTTGCTGCCGGTGAGCCTCAAGCCCGGCCTGGTGGTGTGCGATAATGGGCGAAATCTCGTTGCAGCTCTGGGACTAGCCGGTTTGACGCACATCCCTTGCCTGGCGCATGTGCTGAATTTGGTGGTGCAGAAGTTCATTCACAACTACCCCGACATGTCAGAGCTGCTGCATAAAGTGCGGGCCGTCTGTTCGCGCTTCTGGCGTTCACATCCTGCCACTGCTCGCCTGTCTGCGCTACAGCGTAACTTCGGCCTTCCCGCTCACCGCCTCATATGCGACGTGCCCACCAGGTGGAACTCCACCTTGCACATGCTGGACAGGCTGTGCGAGCAGCAGCAGGCCATAGTGGAGTTTCAGCTGCAGCACGCACGGGTCAGTCGCACTGCGGAACAGCACCACTTCACCACCAATGACTGGGCCTCCATGCAAGACCTGTGTGCCCTGTTGCGCTGTTTCGAGTACTCCACCAACATGGCCAGTGGCGATGACGCCGTTATCAGCGTTACAATACCACTTCTATGTCTCCTTGAGAAAACACTTAGGGCGATGATGGAAGAGGAGGTGGCCCAGGAGGAGGAGGAGGAGGAAGAGGGGTCATTTTTAGCACTTTCAGGCCAGTCTCTTAGAAGTGACTCAGAGGGAGGTTTTTTGCAACAGCAGAGGCCAGGTACAAATGTGGCCAGACAGGGCCCACTACAGGAGGACGAGGAGGAGGAGGAGGTGGAGGAGGATGAGGATGAAGCATGTTCACAGCGGGGTGGCACCCAACGCAGCTCGCGCCGATCACTGGTGCGTGGCTGGGGGGAAACACAGGACGATGACGATACGCCTCCCACAGAGGACAGCTTGTCCTTACCTCTGGGCAGCCTGGCACACATGAGCGACTACATGCTGCAGTGCCTGCGCAACGACAGCAGAGTTGCCCACATTTAAAAGTGTGCGGACTACTGGGTTGCCACCCTGCTGGATCCACGGAACAAAAACAATGTGCCCTCCTTACTTCCTGCACTGGAGCGTGATAGGAAGATGTGCGAGTACAAGCGCACATTGGTAGACGCGCTACTGAGAGCATTCCCAAATGTCACAGGGGAACAAGTGGAAGCCCAAGGCGAAGGCAGAGGAGGAGCAAGAGGTCGCCAACGCAGCTGTGTCACGGCCAGCTCCTCTGAGGGCAGGGTTAGCATGGCAGAGATGTGGAAAAGTTTTGTCAACACGCCACAGCTAACTGCACCACCACCTGATACAGAACGTGTTAGCAGGAGGCAACATTTCACTAACATGGTGTAACAGCACCTGTGCACACCCCTCCACGTACTGACTGATGGTTCGGCCCCATTCAACTTCTGCGTCTCCAAATTGTCCACGTGGCCAGAGCTAGCCTTTTATGCCTTAAAGGTGCTGGCCTGCCCGGCGGCCAGCGTTTTGTCTGAACGTGTATTCAGCACGGCAGGGGGCATCATTACAGACAAACGCAGCCGCCTGTCTACAGCCAATGTGGACAAGCTGACGTTCATAAAAATGAACCAGGCATGGATCCCACAGGACCTGTCCATCCCTTGTGCAGATTAGACATTAACTACCTCCCCTTAACCATATATTATTGTACTCCAGGGCACTTCCTCATTCAATCCTATTTTTATTTTCATTTTACCATTATATTGCGGGGCAACCCAAAGTTGAATGAATCTCTCCTCTGTCTGGGTGCCGGGGCCTAAAAATATCTGACAGTGGCCTGTTCCAGTGTTGGGTGACGTGAACCATGATTCTCTGCTATGACATAAAGCCTAAATCTCTGTTATGGGACCTCTCAACTCTGCCTGGGTGCCAGGGCCTAAATATCTGACAATGGACTGTTCCAGTTTTGGCTGACATGAAGCCTGATTCTCTGCTATGACATGAAGACTAATTCTCTGCTGACATGAAGCCTGAATCTCTGCTATGGGACCTCTCTCCTCTGCCTGGGTGCCGGGGCCTAAATATATGACAATGGACTGTTCCAGTGTTGGGTGACTTGAAGCATGATTCTCTGCTATGACATGAAGACTGATTCTCTGCTGACATGAAGCCTGAATCTCTGTTATGGGACCTCTCTCCTCCGCCTGGGTGCCGGGGCCTAAATATATGACAATGGACTGTTCCAGTGTTGGGTGACGTGAAGCATGATTCTCTGCTATGACATGAAGACTGATTCTCTGCTGACATGAAGCCAGATTCTCTGCTATGGGACCTCTATCCAATTGATATTGGTTAATTTTTATTTATTTTATTTTTATTTTTATTCATTTCCCTATCCACATTTGTTTGCAGGGGATTTAACTACATTTTGCTGCCTTTTGCAGCCCTCTAGCCCTTTCCTGGGCTGTTTTACAGCCTTTTTAGTGCCGAAAAGTTCGGGTCCCCATTGACTTCAATGGGGTTCGGGACGAAGTTTGGGTCGGGTTCGGATCCCGAACCCGAACATTTCCGGGAAGTTCGGCTGAACTTCTCGAACCCGAACATCCAGGTGTTCGCTCAACTGTACTTGTCTATTGTCTCCTGTTTATTATTTCTATTATAGTCATTATTTTTGTACACTCGTGTATCTTTCTTCCCTTTTTCCTTTTTTATCCTATTTTACTGTAACATTTTTCTATAAAAAGGGTGAGAAGGTGAATCCTTCATTAATTCCAATTGGTGACAGCGATTTAAGTCGATATATCCACCTAGCTTCCTCCTGTTGTAATTTATTGTCTACATGTACGATCAGATTCAACACATGTGCCATGCACGGCACATGTGTCGACTTGCCCAAATTCAATGCCGCCAACAAATTGCTTCCGTTGTCACATACCACTTTGCCAATCTCCAGTTGGTGCGGGGTCAGCCACTGATCCACCTGTGCGTTCAGGGCGGACAGGAGTGCTGATCCGGTGTGACTCTCTGCTTTCAGACAAGTCAACCCCAAGACGACGTGACACTGTCGTATCCGGGATGTGGAATAGCCCCTGAGGGGCTGGGGGGGTGCAGTTGATGTGGAGCAAGACGCAGCAGCAGAGGAGGACTCAGCCGAGGAGGTTAGCTAAGAAGATGGAGTAGGAGGAGTAGAGGAGGTGGCAGCAGGCCTGCCTGCAAGTCGTGGCGGTGTCACAAACTACTTTGCAGAGCCACGCATTCCATGCGTCAGCAGGTTTACCCAATGTGCTTTGTACGTGATATACCTGCCCTGACCGTGCTTTGCAGACCAGGTATCAGTGGTCAAATGGACCCTTGCCCCAACACTGTGTGCCAGACATGCCATGACTTCCTTTTCCACAATAGAGTACAGGTTGGGGATTGCCTTTTGTAAAAAAAAAATTCGGCCGGGTATTTTCCACTGCGGTGTCCCAATAGCTATTTTTTGAAGGCCTCAGACTCCTCCAACTTGTATGGTAAAAGCTTGCGGGCTAAGAGTTCCGACAAGCCAGCTGTCAGACGCCGGGCAAGGGGGTGACTCTGTGACATTGGCTTCTTACGCTCAAACATTTCCTTGACAGACACCTGACTGTGGCAGATGAGCAGAAACTGCTGAAGGTGAGAGGCGGAGTGGCGGTGGTTGAGAGGGGGCAAGGAGGACAGCAGTGGTTGACGTGGCTGAAGATGCTGGACCAGGAGGAGAATGGTGGCTTTGAGTTTGTGTGCTGCTTGTACTCATCATGTGTTTATCCTATAGGCGTTTGTGATGTGAGATCATGTGCCTTCGCAAAGCAGTTGTACCTAGGTGGGTGTTGGACTTAGAAACATAAACATAGAAACATAGAATGTGTCGGCAGATAAGAACCATTTGGCCCATCTAGTCTGCCCAATATACTGAATACTATGGATAGCCCCCGGCCCTATCTTATATGAAGGATGGCCTTATGCCTATCCCATGCATGCTTAAACCCCTTCACTGTATTTGCAGCTACCACTTCTGCAGGAAGGCTATTCCATGCATCCACTACTCTCTCAGTAAAGTAATACTTCCTTATATTACTTTTAAACCTTTGCCCCTCTAATTTAAAACTGTGTCCTCTTGTGGTAGTTTTTCTTCTTTTAAATATGCTCTCTTCCTTTACCGAGTTGATTCCCTTTATGTATTTAAAAGTTTCTATCATATCCCCTCTGTCTCTTCTTTCTTCCAAGCTATACATATTAAGGTCCTTTAACCTTTCCTGGTAAGTTTTATCCTGCAATCCATGTACTAGTTTAGTAGCTCTTCTCTGAACTCTCTCTAGAGTATCTATATCCTTCTGGAGATATGGCCTCCAGTACTGCGCACAATACTCCAAGTGAGGTCTCACCAGTGTTCTGTACAGCGGCATAAGCACTTCACTCTTTCTACTGCTTATACCTCTCCCTATACATCCAAGCATTCTGCTGGCATTTCGTGCTGCTCTATTACATTGTCTTCCCACCTTTAAGTCTTCTGAAATAATTACTCCTAAATCCCTTTCCTCAGATACTGAGGTCAGGACTGTGTCAAATATTCTATATTCTGCCCTTGGGTTTTTACGCCCCAGGTGCATTATCTTGCACTTATCCACATTAAATTTCAGTTTCCAGAGTTCTGACCATTCTTCTAGTTTTCCTAAATCCTTTTCCATTTGGCGTTTCCCTCCAGGAACATCAACCCTGTTACATATCTTTGTGTCATCAGCAAAAAGACAAACCTTACCAGCGAGGCCTTTTGCAATATCACTTATGAAGATATTAAACAAAATCGGTCCCAGTACAGATCCCTGTGGAACCCCACTGGTAACATTACCTTGTTTTGAATGTTCTCCATTGACTACAACCCTCTGTTGTCTGTCACTCAGCCACTGCCTAATCCACTCAACAATATGGGAGTCCATGCTCAATGACTGCAGTTTATTGATAAGTCTTCTATGTGGGACAGTGTCAAAAGCCTTACTAAAATCTAGATATGCGATGTCTACTGCACCTCCACCGTCTATTATTTTATTCACCCAGTCAAAAAAATCTATAAGATTTGTTTGACATGATCTCCCTGAAGTAAACCCATGTTGTTTTTCATCTTGCAATCCATGGGATTTTAGATGTTCCACAATCCTATCCTTTAATAGGGTTTCCATTAATTTGCCTACTATTGATGTCAGACTCACTGGTCTATAGTTGCTCGATTCCTCCCTACTACCTTTCTTGTGAATGGGCACGACATTTGCCAATTTCCAATCTTCCGGGACGACTCCTGTTACTAATGATTGGTTAAATAAATCTGTTAACGGTTTTGCCAGCTCACCACTAAGCTCTTTTAATAATTTTGGGTGTATCTCATCAGGCCCCTGTGACTTATCTGTCTTCACCTTAGACAGCAAACTTAGAACATCTTCCTCTGTAAAGATACATGCATCAAACGATTTAATAGTCATTCTTTCTAGTGGAGGTCCTTCTCCTTTTTCTTTTGTAAAAACTGAACAGAAGTATTCATTAAGGCAGTCGGCTAGCCCTTTATTCTCTTCTACATACCTTCCGTCCTTTGTTTTTAATTTAGTTATTCCTTGTTTTAATTTCCTTTTTTCATTTATATATCTGAAGAATGTCTTATCCCCTTTTTTCATAGACTGAGCTAGTTTTTCTTCTGCCTGCGCTTTAGAAGTTCTTATAACTTGCTTGGCCTCTCTCTGCCTAATCTTGTAGATTTCCTTATCTTCATTGCTCTGGGTTTTTTTATAATTACAAAATGCTAGCTTTTTATTTTTAATGATTTGGGCCACTTCTGCTGAGTACCACATTGGTCTCCTCCTTTTTTTGCTTTTACTGACAAGTCTAATGCAATTTTCTGTTGCCTTCAATAATGCACCTTTTAAGTAGTCCCATTTCTCCTGGACTCCATGTAATCCGTTCCAGTCTGATAAGGACTCATTTATGACTAATTTCATTTTTGAAAAGTCTGTTTTTCTAAAATCTAAAACTTTTGTTTTTGTGTGGTGGGACTCTTTCACAGTTCTTATATTAAACCACACTGACTGGTGATCACTAGATCCCAAGGTTTCGCCTACAATGACATCATATACCGAATCCCCGTTTGTGAATACCAAATCCAAAATGGCCTCCCTCCGGGTTGGCTCCTCAACCACTTGTTGTAGAGATAACCCCAGTAGGGAATTTAGAATATCTGTACTCCTGGTAGAACTTGCTATTTTGGTTTTCCAGTTTATATCTGGAAGATTGAAATCTCCCATAATGATAACTTCTCCTTTCATTGTCATTTTAGCTATTTCTTCAACTAGTAGATCATCTAGTTCTTTAACTTGACCAGGTGGTCTATATATCACACCTACACGAGTTACTGCATGGTTAGCAAACTGCAACGTAACCCAAACTGACTCTATGTTGGCCTCACCAACTTGTATTAGGTTAGATTTAATGCTATCTTTCACATACAGGGCCACTCCTCCTCCTTTCTTGCCTTCTCTGTCTCTTCTGTATAAAGAGTACCCTGGTATGGTTATGTCCCAGTCATTTCTTTCATTAAACCATGTCTCCGTAACAGCCACTAAATCTACATTCTCAGATGCCATTATTGACCCAAGTTCATTGATTTTTTTACCTAAACTGCGAGCATTTGTAGACAGGACTCTGAGCTTATCATTTCTTAACCTCAGTGCTTCTGGCCTGTTCTGGCATTGTTTCGGGGGGCAATTGGACTCTTTTATTTTCACTCTTTTGCCCCCCCCTTCCTAGTTTAAATACTCTTTCGCAAATTCTTGGAGTTGTTCACTAAGTACATTTGTTCCTTTGAGAGAAAGATGCAAACCATCTTTTTTGTACAGTTCCTTTCTATTCCAAGTAGAGCTATCATGAGAAACAAAGCCAAATCCTTGCTCTTGACACCATTTACCAAGCCATATGTTGAACTCCTTTATGCGCCTCTGCCTATCATTCTGAACATTATGCACAGGCAGAACTTCAGAAAATGAAATGGTGGATGCAAAATCCTGTACGTCATTACCAAGTGTGATAAAAGATTTTTTCACCTCTGACACTTCATTGCAAGCCAGGTCATTTGTCCCTAGATGGACAAGAACATCCACGTCCCCTTCCTGCTTTGCTTGCTTAACAATATTAATAATACGTCTTCTATCTCTTCTAGCAGTAGCCCCAGGGAGACATCTCACAAAACCACTTTCTTTAAGCTCCACACTTCTTATGATTGAATCACCCAGCAACAGCTGCATCCTTTGAGACTTCACTTTATCTTTTTTGTTGCATACATTAGACATAGGAGTCGACTTCCCACGACTCAGTTTCTTTTGGCACAGGTTGCAAATGGCATAGCTGTTATCAGAGGCAGACACACAAAAAAAAGGCCACACTGCTGAGCTTTGCAATGACGGCATTCTGGTGGTGGCAACAGCATGCGTTGATTGGCGTGCTGTCTGGCTGACCCCGGGTGCCGATACATGCTGTCTGATAGTGCCACTAGCTCCTTGCGATGACCTCCCCCTGCTTCCAACTCATCTCCTCCTCTATGTCTCCCCATCTGATCTTTCCCCCTGTTCTTCTTCTCTTCGAGTGGGCACCCACGTGACATCCACGGACACATCATCATCATCAACCGCTTCACTTGTATCTGACAACTCAGCAAAGGAAGCAGCAGCGAGTACAACATCATCATCATCATCACACCGTACGTCCATGTGTGTAATGCTGCCTGACTGAGACATATCCCTGTTATCTACATCCTCTGGCAATAATGGTTGCGCATCACTCATTTCTTCCAACTGATGTGTAAATAACTCCTCTGACAGATCAAGTGAAGCTGCTGTGGTGCTAGTGTTGGTGGTGGCGGCAGGCGGTCGAGTGGTAACTTGAGAGGTGCCCGAAGCTGAGCTGGAGGAGGATGGTACGTCAAGGTTCCGAGCGGAAGCTGTAGAAGATTGGGTGTCCTGTGTTAGTCAGTCAACTATGTCCTCAGAACTTTCCGAGTTCAGGTTACGTGGCCTCTGCACACTGGGCATTATTCTAGGGCCAAAGGAAATCACAGCACCACGACCATGACGGCCCCTGCGGGGTGGCCTGCCTCTGCCTGTCATTTTTTTTTAGATTAGTGGTACTATGCGTGCAAGGTACTGTGCCACCCGATATGAGTGGTGGGCAGTGGGCACAGTACACTCTGTGGGCCTGACACACACTGGCAGGCAACTGAAATTATATTACAGAGAAAAAATAGTGTTATTGTTTTAACTGCAAGCTACTGTGCCACCAGATATGAGTGTTGAGCACTGCAGTGGGCACAGTACACTCTGTGGTCCTGACACACACTGGCAGGCAACTGCAATTATATTACAGAGAAAATATTGTTTTACTGTTTTAACTGCAAGCTACTGTGCCACCAGATAAGAGTGGTGGGCACTGGCAGTGGGCACAGTACACTCTGTGAGCCTGACACACACTGGCAGGCAACTGCAATTATATTACAGAGAAAAAATAGTTTTACTGTTTAAACTGCAAGCTACTGTGCCACTAGATATGAGTGGTGGGCACTGGCAGTGGGCACAGTACACTCTGTGGGCCTGACACACACTGGCAGGCAACTGCAATTATATTACAGAGAAAAAAAAAAAAAAAAGCAGACTGATGTACTAGCCCTAAAAAGTGCTTTTTGGGGTGCTGTCAGGACGCTGTCCTTACAGCAGATCAGATGAGTCTTTGAGGACTGGAGTGGACACAGAACACTGGCCTAGCTAACAATTTCCCTATTAAATCAGCAGCAGCTGAACTCTTCCTGCTCTCACTAACACTGCAGCTTCAGAATGAATCTAAGATGGATGCTGTCCTTGCTTTTTGATAGGAGGTGGGAGGGTCTGGGAGGGAGGGTATGCTGATTGGCTGCAATGTGTCTGCTGACTGTGAGGTACAGGGTCAAAGTTTGCTCAATGATGACGTATAGGGGGCGGACCGAACATCACATATATTCGCTGGCGAATAGTTTGGGACATCTCTAGTGGCCAGTAGCAGGCGAACTGTTTTGGCGACGGCTGCTCTGCTTTTGCACCCTGCTCCCTCTTTTGCTACGCTGTTGGCTCAGTCTCACCACTGCCTCTTCCTCTGAACTCTGAATGTCAGTGGCACGACCTTCATTCCATGTGGGGTCTAGGACCTCATCGTTCCCTGCATCGTCTTCCACCCAATCTTCCTCCCTGACCTCCTTTTCGTCTGCACACTGCAGAAAGACGCAGCAGTTGGCACCTGTGTTTCGTCATCATCAGAGACATGCTGAGGTGGTATTCCCATGTCCTCATCAGGAAACATAAGTGGTTGTGCGTCAGTGCATTCTATGTCTTCCCCCCATGGGGAAGGGCTAGGTGGATGCCCTTGGGAAACCCTGCCAGCAGAGTCTTCAAACAGCATAAGAGACTGCTGCATGACTTGAGGCTCAGACAGGTTCCCCGATATGCACGGGGGTGATGTGACAGACTGATGGGCATGGGTTTCAGGCGCCACCTGTGTGCTTTCTGCAGAAGACTGGGTGGGAGATAATGTGAATGTGCTGGATTCACTGTCGGCCACCCAATTGACTAGCGCCTGTACTTGCTCAGGCCTTACCATCCTTAGAACGGCATTAGGCCTGACCAAATATCGCTGTAGATTCTGGTGGCTACTCGGACCTGAGGGAGTAGGTTCAGTAGGACGTGTAGCTGTGGCAGAACGGCCACGTCCTCTCCCTGCACCAAAACTCCACCAACACCACCACCACGACCATGACCACGTCCCTTATTAGATGTTTGCCTCATAGTTAGCGTTCAACAAGCAAAGTAAAAAGTGCTTAGGTCTGTTAAAAATAATTTACCACCAATAAAAACTCTGATGTAGGGTATTGCACTAATTTTTATTTTTTTTTACTCTATATGACAGTGGTATTTGTGGCCTAAATTTCACAGTAACTCATGCACGTCTAATCCCAGATGTGCACTATATGAAACAGATTTTTTTTTTCACCCCAGTAAGCAAAAAGCTGTATTTCTGGCCTAAATGTGACAATCACTTATGCACATCTAATCCTACATGTGCACTATATGAAACAGATGTTTTTTTTTCACCCCAGTATGCAAAAAGCTGTATTTGTGGCCTTAATGTGACACACACTTATGCACGTCTAATCCTAGATGTGCACTATATGAAACAGATTTTTTTTTTCACCCCAGTAAGCAAAAAGCTGTATTTCTGGCCTAAATGTGACAATCACTTATGCACATCTAATCCTACATGTGCACTATATGAAACAGATGTTTTGTTTTTTCACCCCAGTATGCAAAAAGCTGTATTTCTGGCCTAAATGTGACACTCACTTATGCATGTCTAATCCCAGATGTTCAGTATATCAGAGGGTTTTTTCACCCCAGTAAGCAAAAAGCTGTATTTCTTGCCTAAATGTGACACTCACTTATGCACGTCTAATCCTAGATGTGCACTATATGAAACTGATTTTTTTTTTCACCCCAGTAAGCAAAAAGCTGTATTTCTGGCCTAAATGTGACAATCACTTATGCACATCTAATCCTACATGTGCACTATATGAAACAGATGTTTTGTTTTTTCACCCCAGTATGCAAAAAGCTGTATTTCTGGCCTAAATGTGACACTCACTTATGCATGTCTAATCCCAGATGTTCAGTATATCAGAGGGTTTTTTCACCCCAGTAAGCAAAAAGCTGTATTTCTTGCCTAAATGTGACACTCACTTATGCACGTCTAATCCTAGATGTGCACTATATGAAATAGATGTTTTTTTTTCACCCTAGTTAGCAAAAAGCTGTATTTCTGGCCTAAATGTGACACTCACTTATGCACGTCTAATCCTAGATGTGCACTATATGAAACTGATTTTTTTTTTCACCCCAGTAAGCAAAAAGCTGTATTTCTGGCCTAAATGTGACACTCACTTATGCACATCTAATCCTACATGTGCACTATATGAAACAGATGGGGGTTTTTTCACCCCAGTAAGCAAAAAGCTGTATTTCTGGCCTAAATGTGACACTCACTTATGCACATCTAATCCTACATGTGCACTATATGAAACAGATGGGTTTTTTTTTCACCCCAGTAAGCAAAAAGCTGTATTTCTGGCCTAAATATGACACTCACTTATGCACGTCTAATCCTAGATGTGCACTATATGAAACAGATGTTTTTTTTTCACCCCAGTAAGCAAAAAGCTGTATTTCTGGCCCAAATGTGACACTCACTTATGCACGTCTAATCCTAGATGTGCACTATATGAAACAGATGGTTTTTTTTCACCCCAGTATGCCCCAGTATGAGAAAGCCGTATTTGTGGCCTAAATTTCACAGTCACTTATGCACGTCTAATCCCAGATGTGCAGTATATCAGAGGGTTTTTTCACCCCAGTAAGCAAAAAGCTGTAATTCTGGCCTAAATGTGACACTCACTTATGCACATCTAATCCTAGATGTGCACTATATGAAACATATGTGTTTTTTTTACCCCAGTAAGCAAAAAGCTGTATTTCTTTCCTAAATGTTACACTTGCTTATGCACGTCTAATCCTAGATGTGCACTATATGAAAAAAAAAATATATGTTTTAACCCCAGTGTCTCAAAGCAGTATTTCTGGACTTGCAGACATGCAGATATCCTGTGCTGGTGCACTATTGTTGCATAAAATGGCTGCCGATTATGTATTGATATTGACTAACTGAAGGAAAAAAAGTTCGTTTTCAGTAGTAGTTGGCTCAGGGCAGGCTTAAAACAATTGTGCACTGCACCCACAAAACACATTTGCTGTAGATCGCTGAGTAAAGAAGCAGTTCTTCATAAGATTTCTCCCTGATCTCTCTCTCACAGCAGGTGCAGCCTATCCCTACACTAATCCAAGCAGAGTGACGGGCGGCGCTACGTGACTCCAGCTTAAATAGAGGCTGGGTCACATGCTGCAGTTGGCCAATCACAGCCATGCCAATAGTAGGCATGGCTGTGATGGCCTTTTGGGGCAAGTAGTATGACGCTTGTTGATTTTCTGCTGTGCAGCCTTTCAATAAGCGCCAAGAAAGCGCCGAACACCGAACCTAAACTTTTACCTAAATATTCGGGTTCGGGTCCGGGTGCCGAAAAACCTAAAGTTCGGTACGAACCCGAACTTTACAGTCCGGGTTCGCTCAACTCTATTTACAAGCACTCGGTGATCACAACGCACATGTTGAGGGCAAAATGGTGGAGTTTTCTGCCTCATACAACTCCCTCATAGATGCGCACGAGGTATTAGAAGAAGAATGTGCAAGTATGGCTACTAAACTCCAAGACATGGAAGACCTTAATAGACGGAACAATGTCTGTCTTCGGGAAATTCCGAGTCGGTGGCCCTGGAGGCTCTTGAGGGCCTACCAAGGTAGCTTATAATGGCTAAGCTTGACCACACCATGGATCGAATCCACAGGATCCTGAAACCTTCTGGCCTAGACCCTGGCACTCCAAAAGATGTACTTGCCAGAATCAATTTTTATCTTATAAAAGATGCCTATCTACGCAGGCTACATGAGAACGCCACACCTTCGGAGCTGTTCACTGGAATCTCGGTTTACTCCGGCTTATTGGCAAGCACCCTAGCTAAATGCAAGGAATTAGCGTCTGTTACTAAAATCCTCCATGAGAACAATGTCCAAAACAGGTGGGGGTCCCAGTAAAACTTTTGATTCATTATAAAGACATGCTCTATTCTTGTAGATCACCGCAGGCAGCCCAGTCTATACTGCACTCAAGGGGCCTCATGCCCGCCCTTTCTCATCCTCCCAGAGGCACCACTGCCAGACCGAATAGCTCCTGAATGGGAAAAGGTCTGAAATGGTACTCATCATCTACCCCCCTATCCGGACTCTGAGATACCTTACCAGGTGCCTGGGCCCCTCATCGGTTCCAGAACTTTATAGTTGGTCCTACTTCTACCTCTCAGTGACAAATGGTGTCGCCCGCAGAAAAGAACTGCCAGTTTTTACTGTTCACTACAGTTTCTTTGTTTTTTCCTTTTTTTCTTACTTTTATGTTTACTTTTGCAGCTATTCCTACCGCATGCCACCTACAGATGAGTCAGCTCTCATTTCTTTGTTTTGGAGAACTCGGATTCCTCTGCATATGAGGCGCCTGAGTGGAGGAATGGGGTCGTGGACATCCCAGCATCACTTTTTTTTCCTATTTACTATGGATTTGAAAATTATTTCTCTTAATGTAAAAGGTCTAAACTCCCCTTTCAAAATGTCATTGCTATGGAGGAATGTTCTGTCCTCTCACTGTGATGTATTTATGGCACAGGAAATGTGTTTATTAGAATCCGATTTCCAGAAATGTTAACACAGCATGTTTCCTCATATGTTTCACTCCCCATCGATTAAGGGGAAAGCGGGGGTAACTTTGAGAGTCAAATCATCTGTGTCTTTTCGGCTGCATGAGTGTATTACAGATACAGCAGGGAGATATACCATTCTTAAATGTGATTTAGATAATGTACCTTACACCATTGCGGCCTTGAATGCTCCCAATTCCGATCAGATTGCCTATTTTAGAAGATTTTAAGAAACTTCAAAAGATAGCTGTAGGGGCAGTAATCATAGGTGGTGACCTTAACATTCCAGTGAACTCTGACATTGATTGTTCCAAAGTAGCAAGCTTCCCAAGGACTGGCCTCCGTCAGCTACTTAAAGAAACCTGCTATCATGGTATCTGGAGATATCAACACGCTGGGGAGAGGGATTTTACATTTATGTCTTCTGTCCAATTATCTCACTCATGCTTAGATTATTTTTATATTTCCAAAAATCTATTGTTTAAGGTGTCTGAGTCGGGATTTGGGAGCATCACATGGTCGGATCACGCGCCTGTTAGTTTAACAGTTGATAATTGCCTACCTAATCCTCCTCTTTCCACATGGAGGCTTAACCCTTTCCTGCTGGAAGCAGATCATAAGGCACATCTGTCCATTTCACTACAACAGCAGATATTGTTGCTCCGGAACCAACTGCGTGCATTGCAATTATATAAACATATGCTATGCGGAAAATAAGAGCTAGCCATTATCAAATGGGGGACAGAGCCGGTGATCTATTGGCTAGACGTCATAATCGTAGGATGGCTGCCACTAAAATTGAATTGCTATGAATCGCTAAATCTAGCTAATGCATCTGCAGTTACCCACCCACAACAGATAGCTGAAGCATTTACTTCCTATTATCCTGCCTTATATAATCTATGGGAGGACAGTCATGCCACCCAACCCACAGATGCCCCCATTGCAGCCTTTTTAAAGGACACTTCTTGGTCCTGATGGGTTTATGCTGATTAATATAAAACTTTCCAACTGGACCTGCTTCCTTATTTGACCTGATTATTTAATCATTTTATGAGTTCCGGCTCTGTTCCTCCAGAGATGCTTGAGGCAATGGTGGGAACTTTACTGAAGCCTGTAAAGCCAACACCCCGGCCAATTTACGCCCCCAATATCATTACTAAATGTCGATCTGAAACTGTTTGCTAAGGTACTAGCTACACGTATCAACCTTCTTTTGCCCTCACTGGTGGCAACAGACAAGGTGGGCTTTGTAGCCCATAGACAGGACAGGGATGGGGCTAGGAGGATGTTGAACCTACTGCAGACAGCTGAGATTTCCAGGTTCCCCGCAATCTTTATCTCCCTTGATGCGGAGAAGGCTTTTGACCAGGTCCACTGGGGGTTCCTGGAGCAGGTTCTCAGCAAGTTTGGTTTTCAGCAAAACATACTCACCGCTATTATGGGTTTATACTCTTCTCCTTCTGCACGGGTGTTGGCCTCTGGCTTCCTTTCCTCCCCATTCCAAATTTCCAATAGGACCAGACAGGGATGCCCATTGTCTCCCCTAGTTTTCACACTAGTGATGGAACCCCTATCCAAATTACTCAGGACCTCTCTCCAAATTTCTGGTGTTAGAGTTGTGAACCAGTCACATGCTATCGGCTTATATGCTGATGATGTCATACTATCGCTAACAGACCCTATCAGTGGCGTCGCTACAGGGGGGCAAGGGAGGGCAGTTGCCCCCCCCCCAGGTCATTCCTTGCCCCCCCCGGGTGCCCCCCCCCCCCGCTGATTCGCTGCTGCGCCCGGCTGCCCACACTAGTGATGTCCGGTTCATGAACGAATCGTTCTTTTGAATCGATTCAGTTCACTGAACCGGAGGAGTCGATTCCTCTGACTGAGCTGATCCGTGTGAAGCCGCTCAGTCAGATAGCAGAGCAGAGAGACGCTGGCAGCAGGGAGGAGCGTAATCTGATCCTAGAGTGGAAGCCAGCCCCTCCTCTCTCCACCCACCCCGGCCTGCAACCAATCAGATGTGAGGCAAGCAGCTCTGAGTCACACACTGTACAGGAGGGAGTCTAAGATCCGACTTAGTTAGAGACTCATTCGATTCTTTGAGTTAAAAGAGCCGTGAGTCACTCGAACAGTTTACACTGAGGCTGATGTTCTTGTTGCAGCAGTGATAAGATTAAGGGACAGATGGGCAGTCAGCAGAGAGATAAGAGAAGTGACAGGACAGAGTTTAGATTACAGGTTGAATTAACCCTTTAGGATCAAATTGGCTTCTCAAGGAGATATACAGTTGCAAGAAAAAGTATGTGAACCCTTTGGAATGATATGGATTTCTGCACAAATTGTCATAAAATGTGATCTGATCTTCATCTAAGTCACAACAATAGACAATCACAGTCTGCTTAAACTAATAACACACAAATAATTAAATGTTACCATGTTTTTATTGAACACGCCATGTAAACATTCACA
This sequence comes from Bufo bufo, assembly GCF_905171765.1. NCBI lineage: Eukaryota > Metazoa > Chordata > Amphibia > Anura > Bufonidae > Bufo > Bufo bufo. The sequence continues at coordinate 250,863,121 of NC_053394.1, forward strand.
GTGCAGGTGGAAAAAGTATGTGAACCCCTAGACTAATGACATCTCCAAGAGCTAATTGGAGTGAGGTGTCAGCCAACTGGAGTCCAATCAATGAGATGAGATTGGAGATGTTGGTTACAGCTGCCCTGCCCTATAAAAAACACACACCAGTTCTGGGTTTGCTTTTCACAAGAAGCATTGCCTGATGTGAATGATGCCTCGCACAAAAGAGCTCTCAGAAGACCTATTATTAAGAATTGTTGACTTGCATAAAGCTGGAAAGGGTTATAAAAGTATCTACAAAAGCCTTGCTGTTCATCAGTCCATGGCAAGACAAATTGTCTATAAATGGAGAAAGTTCAGCACTGCTGCTACTCTCCCTAGGAGTGGCCGTCCTGTAAAGATGACTGCAAGAGCACAGCGCAGACTGCTCAATGAGGTGAAGAAGAATCCTAGAGTGTCAGCTAAAGACTTACAAAAGTCTCTGACATATGCTAACATCCCTGTTAGCGAATCTACGATACGTAAAACACTAAACAAGAATGTATTTAATGGGAGGATACCACAAAGGAAGTCACTGCTGTCCAAAAACATTGCTGCACGTTTACAGTTTGCACAAGAGCACCTGGATGTTCCACAGCAGTACTGGCAAAATATTCTGTGGACAGATGAAACCAAAGTTGAGTTGTTTGGAAGAAACACACAACACTATGTGTGAAGAAAAAGAGGCACAGCACACCAACATCAAAACCTCATCCAAACTGTGAAGTATAGTGGTGGGGGCATCATGGTTTGGGGCTGCTTTGCTGCATCAGGGCCTGGACGGATTGCTATCATCAAAGGAAAAATGAATTCCCAAGTTTATCAAGACATTTTGCAGGAGAACTTAGGGCCATCTGTCCACCAGCTGAAGCTCAACAGAAGATGGGTGTTGCAACAGGACAACGACCCAAAACATAGAAGTAAATCAACAACAGAATGGCTTAACCAGAAGAAAATACGCCTTCTGGAGTGGCCCAGTCAGAGTCCTGACCTCAATCCGATTGAGATGCTGTGGCATGACCTCAAGAAAGCGATTCACACCAGACATCCCAAGAATATTGCTGAACTGAAACAGTTCTGTAAAGAGCAATGGTCAAGAATTACTCCTGACCGTTGTGCACATCTGATCTGCAACTACAGGAAACGTTTGGTTGAAGTTATTGCTGCCAAAGGAGGTTCAACCAGTTATTAAATCCAAGGGTTCACATACTTTTTCCACCTGCACTGTGAATGTTTACATGGCGTGTTCAATAAAAACATGGTAACATTTAATTCTTTGTGTGTTATTAGTTTAAGCAGACTGTGATTGTCTATTGTTGTGACTTAGATGAAGATCAGATCACATTTTATGACCAATTTGTGCAGAAATCCATATCATTCCAAAGGGTTCACATACTTTTTCCTGCAACTGTATATGTTAAAGGCATCCCTTCTTCTGAAACTTCAGTAGCTATATAACTAAGGGTGGGTTCACACTAGTTATTTTCCTGTGTGATGTCTGTGCGGACTGTTGACTATTTTATTATCAGCCAGTGTTACTGTTATCAACTTAGCACATACAGTTTTCCCTGTGCATTCACTTCACTTGGTTGTACTGTCAGACTGTCACTGTGGGTGACAATGCATTGCCCAACAATGCACACCACGGCTCCTGTCCTGAGTCCTGTCCGCTTCCCTACACTTCCTCACTCAGTCAGAGCTCAGACCAAGTGCCAAGAGCCGACTCAGCGAGTCAGCAAGTGAATCGAAGCATCCGCGCATGCTCACCACCTAAGCTCTTCGGTTCACTTGCGTCTCAGCTCAGCAGAGTCAGCGAGTGAACCGAAGATTCGATTCATGAATCGGTTCATGTGAAAGATCCAAACTTCCCATCCATAGCCCGCACTACTGAGTGAGTGATTCACAAATCACAACACAGACAACATACACAGACAGACATGACAGATGGGGGTGGGGGCGGCGTTCGGACCCAGCGGAGGCTGAGAGTGCAGGGCGGGCGCAGGCTGGGAGTGCAGCAGCCGCAGAGTTGACATCACCACGTAAAGCTGCGTGCCTGCCCGCCTGCGCGAACTCTTGCTTCTGTTCTGCAGCTCTGTTACTGTGTCTGCTAGTGTCAGTGAGCCTGTCTGTGCCCAGCCCAGGCCCCAGCTTCGGACAGGAGAGGTCCAGAGAAGGACTGTGTGTGGCAACTTCCCAAGAACTCTGCCTGGCCCTGCACTGGCCGGCCCCTAGGCAAGCTAAGAAGAAAACAAAGTAAGAATAAAAAGTTTTAAAAAAAGTATGTACCCCCACTACCTCGCCTCATGGCCTGCCTGCTTGCGCCCAGCCCCTCCTCAACCCTGATACCCCTATAACTTAGGGGTATCAGGGTACATTATACAGGGGTAATATAACTAAGGACCCCAGTATAATGTCCCCTGATAGCACTGAGTCCTCTTCAGTTATATTACCCTTGTATAATGTTCCCTGAAACCCCTTAGTTAGAATATTACCCATAATGTTCCCTGATACCCCTCAGTTATATAACTGTGGGTAATCAGGGTACATTATACAGGGGGTAATATAACCAAGGGGTATCAGGGTACATTATACAGGGGGTAATATAACTTATATTACCACCGTATAATGCCTGATAGGCCTCCTGAGTAACTTATATTACCCTTGTATAATTATGTACCCGGATACCCCTTAGTTATATGATCCCGGCGGGGTCTATTAGGCATTATACGCCTATTAGGCATTATACGGTGGTAATATAGCTTACATTACCCCTGTATAATGTCCCATGATAGCCCTCCTCAGTTATATTACCCCTGTATAATGTATCCTGATACCCCTCAGTTATATTTCCCCTGTGTAATGTACCCTGATATCCCTTAGTTATATAATATAACTAACGGGTATCAGGGTGCATTATACAGGGGTACCATAACTAAGGAGTTTTATCCTATCAGGGACGTAATACAGGCGTAATGTAAGCTATATTACCCCTTTATAATGTCTGATAGCCCTCCTCAGTTATATTACACCCAATGTACCCTGATACCCCTTAATTATATTACTCCAGCGTCAGGGGCGTAGCTGCAGGGGAAGCGGCTGCTTTAGTATTTTTCAGTAGTATGATTAACTGGTGAAAATTATTAGTGTCCCCCCATTTTTGACTGTATCTTCTGTGCCCCCCCTATATATTGATCCTAGAGTCGCCACTGGACCCTATTAACTCTTTGGAAGCAGCTTCCTCCATTCTTCAGCAGTTCTCTGATGTATCTTACTATAAGCTAAATGCTTCCAAATCTAGCATCCTCCCTTTACATATGCAGGATGAAGCCAGAGACCACATCCAGCCGAGGTTCAGGTTCCAGTGTAGAGCTGACCATGTTTCCTACCTGGGAATCTTGTTCCCCACAATTATGATGAAAGTGGTCGCCTTAACCTCAGTGCCTTAGCGGACCAACTGAGAAAGGATTATCTTAAGTATTCCTCTTTCTATTTATCCTGGAATGCAAAGATAAATGCAGTAAAGATGATAATCCTGCCTAAGATTTTGTACTGTTTCCAGTACATTCCTTTCAAAATTCCCAAACAGTACATACAGAAGCTACAGACTAATATGCTACAGTTTGTATGGGGGGGTAAATGTTCTAGAGTCAAGGCTACTACCTTACACCCTCCCTTGAGGAAAGGTGGACTGGGTGTCCCAAACATTTATAAGTACTACATTGCTAGCCTAGGAGACCAGGTCAGGGAATGGTGGCTGCCAGCTGGCCCACATTACTGGATCCAGATTGAGGAGTATTTTGTGAAACAAAAATCCCTGAAGATATTCCTGGATGCTTATGCATTGGGTAATCCAAATACCCCTCCTATTCTGGACACAATGCAAGCTTCCATCTTTGTGTGAAAATACCTCTTACAAAGTAGCAAGTGTTTAGATCTGCGGGGGCAGAGACCTCACCGTCTTGGTGTTATAATATCTATTTCATAACTTTTCTCTTTCCCTTTGGGTGGAAAAGGGTATCTCGACTATAGGTCAAATTTATAAGGATGGGCAACTCCTTGACTTTGAATCCCTCCACTCTCTATTCGATCTCTTTAATAAGGTCTTTTTTCATTATCTACAAATTAAACATTACTTATCCATGTCCTCTCTTGTGGTACAGGACCAAAGGTCTTGTAAACTAAATGCAATCTTTGGGAGCACTGTCCCAACAGCCTCTAGATTATCCTTAATTTATTCAGCTATTGTCCACTCTGAGATTAATTTTAAATCCCCATTTATGCTCCGATGGGAACAGGAACTAGGTAGCTAATTCCACTTGGAAAGATGGCGTTCTGCTCTATATTGGGCAGTTAGCGCCTCTAAGTGCATAAACCACGCTGATCAGAACAAAAAGATACAATAGGGGTGTTTATGTGGAGGTAGGGGCTCCCCTTCCCACATGTGGTGGTTTTGCCTATCTGTTATGGCCCTATGGGAAAGTGTTTCAGGTTTGATCAAGGAGGTGACGGGACTGATAATACCGAAAATATGGGTGGACAGCACTCCTAAGTAATAATGTTTCGGGTGCTCGTCTCCAGGAGGCGTGGTAAAAAGCCCCTAGTAAAGCAACTTGTAGGTATTCAGAAAAATAAAAAATGGAGACAGCACGTCCAAAAGGTGCAGAAAGTGGAATTTATTCCAGAAGCAATGTTTCGGCTGTGTGTTAGCCTTTTTCAAGGACTGATAATACATCTGACCCCAGAACTGGCAGTCTTAGGTATAGGATTAGAGGATATTCTTCTTGAATTCAGATGGGTGGTTGCCCACATCCTCACTGCCACCTGAAAAGCTACAGCCAGAAACTGGAAACTTCCTCATATGCTCTCTATCTCTGAAGTTGACAAATTACTTGACTTTCACATCCAATGTGAACTGTCTTATGCACCATCTTTGCGATCCAGGATAAAAGCACACAACCATTGGTTACCGTGGTTATCCTGCAAATACACTACCCCTCTGCCAGATATTATCTGGTAATAAATTAAGCTGATTATGTACGTTGATATGCTTTTAATGTTGGCGGCATGGTATATTGCATTATTTTTGCTTTCTTTTTGGTTGAATGGTTTTGCGATGTTCTTCTTTTGTACTGTGTACAATTTGCAAAACTTTCAATACACACAATTAATACTAACACTGAGATCTGTTTGGGGATCTTAATAACAATGAGTGTCTGATCTGAGGTCTGATTTGGGGTCTTATTAACATTGGGGATATGAGCTCAGGTCTGATTAACATTGGTGGTCTGAGCTGCAGTATGCTTAATATTAGAAGTTTGATCGGGGTCCTGATCTGATAAAAAAATAATAATCTTATTTTCCTAGGTACATCCTAATGCTAGGTGTGTCATAGGGTGAACAATAATATATATAGCTATAGATGTTAAGAGCCTGTTTAAAAACATACAGCGCCACTGCATTTGTTATTTTCTTTTATTAAAAATCATTCCATAAATTGTCTTTTATTGGGTGCAGATGCTTGCTGGTATTTATACAAACACAATAGTAAGGAAAGAGCAGTGCTTGTTTGAAGCAAGTGTCCAAAAATTCTCCTCTTTTTTTTGGGGAGTAGCAGTATTGCATTGTGGAACCTTGCAGGACATGTGTAGTGGAAAAAGGTGGGGTACCAGCTGTAGCAGTACAGTATGGAACAGGATGAACAGGTAGACAGTGGCAGTTGCATCATTGCCACTGTCAGCAATAGGAGATCTATTCATTGTCATCAGCTTGAGATGTATGGAAATCCTCACGTATCTATGTGCCTGAATCATTTTGACAAAGGTAATGTTTTGGATATTTGCAAAGGTCAATTTTGCTCTCTTATGTTAGAAGACTCCACCTGCCATGCTAAAAACCCTCTCTGAGATTACAATGAAGGCTGGAAAAGACTGTACAGCAATAACAAAGTGGGCCAATTCCAGCCGAAGGTCCAATCTTTCTCCCAAGAAGTTCATGGGGTCAGAGAACAGGGTACTATGTATGTGCCAGAGAAAGGGCATGGTCATTTAGAAAATAAGAAATTTTTTAACAATTTTGAAAAATAAAATGGCCAACTGAGAATAAGTAGTAATTAGAGTTGAGCGAACACGTGGATGTTTGGGATCGAGAAGTTCGGCCGAACTTCCCGGAAATGTTCGGGTTTGGGATCCGAACCCGATCCGAACTTCGTCCCGAACCCGAACCCCATTGAAGTCAATGGGGACCCGAACTTTTGGGCACTAAAAAGGCTGTAAAACAGCCCAGGAAAGAGCTAGAGGGCTGCGAAAGGCAGAAACATGTAGGTAAATCCCCTGAAAACAAATGTGGATAGGGAAATGAATTAAAATAATAATTAAAAAAATAAAAATGAACCAATATCAATTGGACAGAGGTCCCATAGCAGAGAATCTGGCTTCACGTCAGCAGAGAATCAGTCTCTTCATGCCATAGCAAAGAATCTGGCTTCATGTCAGCAGAGAATCAGTCTCTTCATGCCATAGCAGAGAATCTGGCTTCATGTCAGCGCAGAATCAGTCTTCATGTCATAGCAGAGAATCAGGCTTCACATCACCCACCACTGGAACAGGCCACTATCACACATTTAGGCCCCGGCACCCAGGCAGAGGAGAGAGGTCCCGTAACAGAGAATCTGGCCTGATGTCAGCACAGAATCTGTCTTCATGTCATAGCAGAGAATCAGGCTTCACGTCACCCACCACTGGAACAGGCCACTGTCACACATTTAGGCCCCGGCACCCAGACAGAGGAGAGCGGTCCCGTAACAGAGAATCTGGCCTTATGTCAGCGCAGAATCTGTCTTCATGTCATAGCAGAGAATCAGGCTTCACTTCACCCACCACTGGAACAGGCCACTGTCACACATTTAGGCCCCGGCACCCAGGCAGAGGAGAGAGGTCCCGTAACAGAGAATCTGGCCTTATGTCAGCGCAGAATCTGTATTCATGTCATAGCAGAGAATCAGGCTTCACGTCACCCACCACTGGAACAGGCCACTGTCACACATTTAGGCCCAGGCACCCAGGCAAAGGAGAGAGGTCCCGTAACAGAGAATCTGGCCTTATGTCAGCGCAGAATCTGTATTCATGTCATAGCAGAGAATCAGGCTTCACGTCACTCACCACTGGAACAGGCCACTGTCACACATTTAGGCCCCGGCACCCAGACAGAGGAGAGGTTCATTCAACTTTGGGTTGCCCCGCAATATAATGGTAAAATGAAATTAAAAATAGTATTGAATGAGGAAGTGCCCTGGAGTAGAATAATATATTGTTAAGGGGAGGTAGTTAATATCTAATCTGCACAAGGGATGGACAGGTCCTGTGGGATCCATGCCTGGTTCATTTTTATGAACGTCAGCTTGTCCACATTGGCTGTAGACAGGCGGCTGCGTTTGTCTGTAATGACGCCCCCTGCCGTGCTGAATACACGTTCAGACAAAACGCTGGCCGGCGGGCAGGCCAGCACCTCCAAGGCATAAAAGGCTAGCTCTGGCCACGTGGACAATTTGGAGACCCAGAAGTTGAATGGGGCCGAACCATCAGTCAGTACGTGGAGGGGTGTGCACAGGTACTGTTCCACCATGTTAGTGAAATGTTGCCTCCTGCTAACACGTTCCGTATCAGGAGGTGGTGCAGTTAGCTGTGGCGTGGTGACAAAACTTTTCCACATCTCTGCCATGCTAACCCTGCCCTCAGAGGAGCTGGGCGTGACACAGCTGCGTTGGCGACCTCTTGCTCCTCCTCTGCCTTCGCCTTGGGCTTCCACTGGTTCCCCTGTGACATTTGGGAATGCTCTCAGTAGCGCGTCTACCAACGTGCGCTTGTACTCGCGCATCTTCCTATCACGCTCCAGTGTAGGAAGTAAGGTGGGCACATTGTCTTTGTACCGGGGATCCAGCAGGGTGGCAACCCAGTAGTCCGCACACGTTAAAATGTGGGCAACTCTGCTGTCGTTGCGCAGGCACTGCAGCATGTAGTCGCTCATGTGTGCCAGGCTGCCCAGAGGTAAGGACAAGCTGTCCTCTGTGGGAGGCGTATCGTCATCGTCCTGTGTTTCCCCCCAGCCACGCACCAGTGATGGGCCCGAGCTGCTTTGGGTGCCTCCCCGCTGTGAACATGCTTCATCCTCATCCTCCTCCACCTCCTTCTCATCCTCGTCCTCCTCGTCCTCCAGTAGTGGGCCCTGTCTGGCCACATTTGTACCTGGCCTCTGGTGTTGCAAAAAACCTCCCTCTGAGTCACTTTGAAGAGACTGGCCTGAAAGTGCTAAAAATGACCCCTCTTCCTCCTCTTCCTCCTGGGCCACCTCCTCTTCCATCATCGCCCTAAGTGTTTTCTCAAGGAGACATAGAAGTGGTATTGTAACGCTGATAACGGCGTCATCGCCACTGGCCATGTTGGTGGAGTACTCGAAACAGCGCAACAGGGCACACAGGTCTCGCATGGAGGCCCAGTCATTGGTGGTGAAGTGTGTCTGATCCGCAGTGCGACTGACCCGTGCGTGCTGCAGCTGAAACTCCACTATGGCCTGCTGCTGCTCGCACAGTCTGTCCAGCATATGCAAGGTGGAGTTCCACCTGGTGGGTACGTCGCATATGAGGCGGTGAGCGGGAAGGCCAAAGTTACGCTGTAGCGCAGACAGGCGAGCAGCGGCAGGGTGTGAACGCTGGAAGCGCGAACAGACGGCCCGCACTTTATGCAGCAGCTCTGACATGTCGGGGTAGTTGCGAATGAACTTCTGCACCAACAAATTCAGCACATGCGCCAGGCAAGGGATTTGCGTCAAACCGGCTAGTCCCAGAGCTGCAACGAGATTTCGCCCATTATCGCACACCACCAGGCTGGGCTTGAGGCTCACCGGCAGCAACCACTCATCGGTCTGTTGTTCTATACCCCGCCACAACTCCTGTGCTGTGTGGGGCCTGTCCCCCAAACATATGAGTTTCAGAATGGCCTGCTGACGTTTACCCCGTGCTGTGCTGAAGTTGGTGGTGAAGGTGTGTGGCTGACTGGATGAGCAGGTGGAAGAAGAGGAGGAGAAAGCTGAGTAGGAGGAGGAGGAGACAGGAGGCAAAGAATGTTGCCCTGCGATCCTTGGCGGCGGAAGGACAGGCGCCAAACAGCTCTCCGCCTGGGGCCCAGCCGCCACTACATTTACCCAGTGTGCAGTTAGGTAGATATAGCGTCCCTGGCCGTGCTTACTGGTCCACGTATCTGTGGTTAGGTGGACCTTGCCACAGATGGCGTTGCGCAGTGCACACTTGATTTTATCGGACACTTGTTTGTGCAGGGAAGGCACGGCTCTCTTGGAGAAGTAGTGGCGGCTGGGAACAACATACTGTGGGACAGCAAGTGACATGAGCTGTTTGAAGCTGTGTGTGTCCACCAGCCTAAATGACAGCATTTCATAGGCCAGTAGTTTAGAAATGCTGGCATTCAGGGCCAGGGATCGAGGGTGGCTAGGTGGGAATTTACGCTTTCTCTCAAATGTTTGTGAGATGGAGAGCTGAACGCTGCCGTGTGACATGGTTGAGATGCTTGGTGACGCAGGTGGTGGTGTTGGTGGTACATCCCATGTTTGCTGGGCGGCAGGTGCCAACGTTCCTCCAGAGGCGGAGGAAGAGGCCGAGGCGGCGGCAGCAGCAGAAGAGGCCGAGGCAGCAGCAGCAGAAGAGGTAGCAGGGGGAGCCTGAGTGACTTCTTTGTTTTTAAGGTGTTTACTCCACTGCAGTTCATGCTTTGCATGCAGGTGCCTGGTCATGCAGGTTGTGCTAAGGTTCAGAACGTTAATGCCTCGCTTCAGGCTCTGATGGCACAGCGTGCAAACCACTCGGGTCTTGTCGTCAGCACATTGTTTGAAGAAGTGCCATGCCAGGGAACTCCTTGAAGCTGCCTTTGGGGTGCTCGGTCCCAGATGGCGGCGGTCAGTAGCAGGTGGAGTCTCTTGGCGGCGGGTGTTCTGATTTTGCCCACTGCTCCCTCTTTTGCTACGCTGTTGGCTCGGTCTCACCACTGCCTCTTCCTCCGAACTGTGAAAGTCAGTGGCACGACCTTCATTCCATGTGGGGTCTAGGACCTCATCGTCCCCTGCATCGTCTTCCACCCAGTCTTGATCCCTGACCTCCTGTTCAGTCTGCACACTGCAGAAAGACGCAGCAGTTGGCACCTGTGTTTCGTCATCATCAGAGACGTGCTGAGGTGGTATTCCCATGTCCTCATCTTAAGGAAAAATAAGTGGTTGTGCGTTAGTGCATTCTATCTCTTCCACCCCTGGGGAAGGGCTAGGTGGATGCCCTTGGGAAACCCTGGCAGCAGAGTCTTCAAACAGCATAAGAGACTGCTGCATAACTTGAGGCTCAGACAGTTTCCCTGATATGCATGGGGGTGATGTGACAGACCGATGGGCTTGGTTTTCATGCGCCATCTGTGCGCTTTCTGCAGAAGACTGGGTGGGAGATAATGTGAACGTGCTGGATCCACTGTCGGCCACCCAATTGACTAATGCCTGCACCTGCTCAGGCCTTACCATCCTTAGAACGGCATTGGGCCCCACCAAATATCGCTGTAAATTCTGCTGGCTACTGGGACCTGAGGCAGTTGGTTCACTAGGACGTGTAGCTGTGGCAGAACGGCCACGTCCTCTCCCAGCACCAGAGGGTCCACTAACACCACCACAAGCATATCCACGTCCGCGTCCCTTATTAGATGTTTTCCTCATTGTTCCCGTTCACCACAATTTTGAGAATGGCAAATTTGGGAATGGTTTTTCAACCCAGAAAAAAAAGTGTGCTTTTACGGTCACTACAAATAACTTGACCAGCTAAAACAGTAGAGATTTGGTTAAATAGAGATGTGAGGCCTGTTTTTTTTTGCGCTGTGTGACAGGTATAGGTTTAATCACAGAATCAGATTTCTATCAGCACGCTAGCGTGTGTCTTAGGTTTTTCTGAATGACACTATCACTAGCTTCAATGTAAGATATTCTTTTTGGGATAGATTTCAAGTAGGCCTCAAATACCAGAAACTAGTTATTTTGAGAATGGCAAATTTGGGAATGGTTTTTCAACCCCGAAAAAAAAGTGTGCTTTTACGGTCACTACAAATAACTTGACCAGCTAAAACAGTAGAGATTTGGTTAAATAGAAATGTGAGGCCTGTTTTTTTTTGTGCTGTGTGACAGGTATAGGTTTAATCACAGAATCAGATTTCTATCAGCACGCTAGCATGTGTCTTAGGTTTTTCTGAATGACACTATCACTAGCTTCAATGTAAGATATTCTTTTTGGTATAGATTTCAAGTAGGCCTCAAATACCAGAAACTAGTTATTTTGAGAATGGCAAATTTGGGAATGGTTTTTCAAGCCAGAAAAAAAGTGTGCTTTTACGGTCACTACAAATAACTTGACCAGTTAAAACAGTACAGATTTGGTTAAATAGAGATGTGAGGCCTGTTTTTTTTTGCGCTGTGTGACAGGTATAGGTTTAATCACAGAATCAGATTTCTATCAGCACGCTAGCGTGTGTCTTAGGTTTTTCTGAATGACACTATCACTAGCTTCAATGTAAGATATTATTTTTGGGATAGATTTCAAGTAGGCCTCAAATACCAGAAACTAGTTATTTTGAGAATGGCAAATTGGGAAGGGTTTTTCAACCCAGAAAAAAAAAGTGTGCTTTTACGGTCACTACAAATAACTTGACTAGCTAAAACTGTACAGATTTGGTTAAATAGAGATGTGAGGCCTGTTTTTTTTTGCGCTGTGTGACAGGTATAGGTTTAATCACAGAATCAGATTTCTATCAGCACGCTAGCGTGTGTCTTAGGTTTTTCTGAATGACACTATCACTAGCTTCAATGTAAGATATTCTTTTTGGGATAGATTTCAAGTAGGCCTCAAATACCAGAAACTAGTTATTTTGAGAATGGCAAATTTGGGAATGGGTTTTCAACCCAGAAAAAAAAGTGTGCTTTTACGGTCACTACAAATAACTTGACCAGCTAAAACAGTACAGATTTGGTTGAATAGAAATGTCAGGTCTATTTTTTAGGCGCTGGGTGACAGGCTCAACTTGCCCCTGATGTAATATATGGCTAAAAAATAACCACACTGTTGATGGTTAAATGCACTTGGGTGACACAGGCTCAGCCTGCACCAGATGTAGTATATGGCCAAAAAATAATCAGACTGTCGATGGTTAAATGCACTTCGGTGACACAGGCTCAGCCTGCAGCTGATGTAGTATATGGCCAAAAAATAACCAGACTGTTGATGGTTAAATGCACTTCGGTGACACAGGCTCAGCCTGCAGCTGATGTAGGATATAGCACAAAATAACCACACTATCCATGGTTAAATACACTTGGTGATAGCTTGTGCTGGCGCACCACAAGTCACAAAATGGCCGCCGATCACCCCAGAAAAAAAGTGATCTAAAAACGCTCTGGGCAGCCTCAAAAAAGTGAGCAAGTCAATAATAGCACTTCAATGATCCACAGCTGCAGATTGATCACAGAATGAAGTCTTTTGGAGGAGTTAATCTGCCTAATCTCGCCCTAACGTCGCAGCTGCAACCTCTCCCTATACTGATCATAGCAGAGTGACGTGCGGCGCTACGTGACTCCAGCTTAAATAGAGGCTGGGTCACATGCTGCACTGGCCAATCACAGCCATGCCAATAGTAGGCATGGCTGTGATGGCCTCTTGGGGCAAGTAGTATGACGCTTGTTGATTGGCTGCTTTGCAGCCTTTCGAAAAGCGCCAAGAAAGAGCCGAACACCGAACCCGAACCTGGACTTTTACGAAAATGTTCGGGTTCGGGTCCGTGTCACGGACACCCCAAAATTCGGTACGAACCCGAACTATACAGTTCGGGTTCGCTCATCCCTAGTAGTAATGCCATACAGCATACCCGTATTTTTCGCCCTATAAGACGCACCGGCCCATAAGATGCACCTAGGTTTTTGGGGAGGAAAATAAAGAAAAAAAATATTTTTAACCAAAAGGTGTGCTGTGTGTTTGGTGGGTTTGAACCTAATGGTGGTCTGTGAATGGCACTATTACTGGAGATCTGTGGATGACGGACACTGTTATGGGGGGATCTGTGGATGACGGACACTGTTATGGGGGGATCTGTGGATGACGGACACTGTTATGGGGGGATCTGTGGATGACTGACACTGTTATGGGGGGATCTGTGGATGACTGACACTGTTATGGGGGGATCTGTGGATGACTGACACTGTTATGGGGGGATCTGTGGGTGACTGACACTGTTATGAGGGGATCTGTGGATGACTGACACTGTTATGAGTGGATCTGTGGATGACTGACACTGTTATAGGGGGGATCTGTGGATGGCACTGTTACAGGGGGGATCTGTGGATGGCACTGTTACAGGGGGGATCTGTGGGTGGCACTGTTATATATGTGCCATCCACAGACCCCCCCACCCCATAACAGTGCCATCCACAGACCCCCCAGCCCCAGCCCATAACTGTGCCATCCACAGATGTCCCCCATAAAAATGTCATCCACAGATCTCCCCCCCCCCGCCCCCCCCGCTCCAGTATACTAATATAAGATGTCTTATTCAATTAATAGTTATTAAACATGCCCCCCAACTCCTAATAGTACCTTACATCTTAACAGCTTCTGTACAATGCCGGCAGGCAGGCCGGGCGGCCGGCGCGTCCCTCACTGACGTCACTTGCCTGCGCCTCCTGCTTCATTCATAAAGTAGGCGGCGCAGGCACGTGACATCAGGGAGTTACGCTGCCGCCCGCCCGGCCTGCCTGCCTGCATTCTACTGAAGCTGTTAGGATGTAAGGTACTATTAGGAGTGAGGGGGCATGTTTAATAACTATTAATTGAATAAGACATCTTATATTAGTATACCGGAGCGGCGGGGCTATACTACACTGACTGCACCGCCCTGCCGCTATTGCCGGCCCCCAGCTCCTTCTCCCAGTCCCTCCCCGAGTCCCCGCTCACTCGTACATCGCAGCTTGCGATGTAAAACTGCAAGCATTCGCCCCATAAGACGCAGGGGCATTTTCCCCCCATTTTGGGGGGAGAAAAAGTGCGTCTTATGGGGCGAAAAATACGGTAATTAAATTTAGGTGAAGTTGAGGAACTGCATGACATTTGGAAAATGGGAAACTTTTTACAGAAGGAAGAAGTACTGTTGCTTACTGAATTAAATTTTAGTGAAGGAGCAGAACTGTGCAACATTAGGAATACACAACTATTTTGTTATGGACAGCTGGAAAGAATTTCTAATGCTTTCTGAATTACATTTCAGTGCAGAACTCGGCAACATTTGGAGAATGACAATTTTTAGGGTCAGTTTTCAGAAGTAGTAATGCTTTTGAGCCGAATTACATTTACACGAAGATGCAGAACTGCATAAAATGAAACATTTTTTGTGGACAGTAGTAATTCCATAGAACAGAACTGCATTTGTGTGAACGTGCGTAGCTCCACAACATTTGGAAAATTAGACAATTTTTACAGAGTGCTGGCCAGGAGTAGTAATGCCTAGAACAGAATTACATTTGGGTGAAGTCTCGGAACTGCGCAACATTTAGAAAACAAGGCAATTTTATGGACAGTTGGCTAGAAGTGATAATGCCATAGAGCAAAGCGTGGAGCTTTGAGACATTTCAAGAATGAGAGTTACAAGACAATTTTTATGGACAGCTAGCCAAAAGTACTAATGCCTCATAAATTACATTTGAGTGAAGGAGCTGAACTACATGACATTTAGAAAATGAGACAGATGGTCCAAAGTAGCAATAGCATAGGGTAGAATTACATTTGGATGAAGGCATGGAAATGCAAGGGCAGCAACTGCAACCCCTTCAGCTTGCACACAAGCTAACTGCTGGTCACAAATAGTTTTCTCATGGCCCCATATTCTGTTATGGATGTCTCATAATGGAACTGAGGACCAGGAGGAGGAGTCTGAGCAGGAGAAGACGTATCCGATTACGTTGATGATGACAAGGACAATGTACTGCATGGGGATATAGGCTGGCTGTCACAAAAAAGACCAGAATAAGGAGGACAGTCTAGATTTGTATGCTGGCCAGTTTTATTTTCCCACTGGATCCAGTGATGCCACCTCATGCGCAATGAAACCTGGTACCTATGTTTATATTTGAATGTCCATTGCTTATGTTCATCCTGCAGATCTTTCATACAGCAATGGTGTTGTGTGCCACCCCTGTGGAGAAAAATCGCACAGAGCCACCAGCAGCTGAGCATAACCTAGGTCTTGCACACCTTGAGCCTGAGCCAAAGGTATCAGCGACATTAGAAGTTCCCAATCTGACCACAATAGAAACACATATGTCTCTGGCTCACAAATCCTGTCCAACTCACAATTATCATCATAGTCCTCACCCTCTGTGATATTTCATCGTAGGCTTGTTTGTCCCCTCACAATTCCCTCCTCTGCATTTGCCTCAAGTAGTGCCACTGTTGCCATGGCTACTATCTCTTTCCACCGCCACTGTGGCTATAAGTGCCACTACTACCACCACCACTAATACAGCCATGCATCAGGTTCTGTGCCTCCACATCAGCGTCCTCCTCATCGCAGTCCAAATATTGACACTGACACCTCTCACACAACTCATCAACGGGGACACTATCTTGAGTATTTTCCATAGCACATGGGGTGTTGTTGCTTCTTCTTAGGAAAAAACGTTTTCTACTAGGAGAGGACAGTTAAAAGAGGGATGATGCAAAGGGCCAGAATGAGGAGAAGCAGGAGGAATGCACTAACCTTGGCTCAAAGGCAAGTTGCCAGACTCAGAGATGACATTGACCTCATCCTGTTGTGACTGGCAGGATAAGTGAGCCATCCAATCCACAATGCCATATTCTCTGTGTCCTCAATAATAATCTTGACCCTTCCAGAAGCAAGGGAGAGCCGTGACCTGATGCTACTGATGCAGTTGAATGCATTGAATTAACTTGACCTACTGATGCAGTAAAATGTGCTAAATGAAATTACTATATTGATGCAGTAAAATGTGTTCCATTAGGCCCCTTGCAGACGATCGTGAACAGATTAGTTCCGGACGTGTTGCGAATGTGTTCAGTGAAAAATGCGCGATTTCGCCAACAAGGTCATTTAGTTTTGTATGCGTTTGCGTTTAGTTGTTCAGTTTTTATTGCGTGGGTGCAATGCGATTTAATGTGTTTTGCACGCGCATGATAAAAAACTGAAGATATACAAACAACATCTCTTAGCAAACATCCGTGAAAAACACATCACATCTGCACTTGCTTGCGGATGCGATTTTCACTCAGCCATATTCACTTCTATGGGGCCAGTTTTGCGTGAAAAATGCAGAATATAGAACATGCTGCGATTTTCACACAACCCACAAGTGATGCGTGAAAACAAACGCTCATGTACACAGCCCCATTGAAATTAATGGGTCCGGATTTCTTGCGGGCGCCATGCTTTCGCATCACGCATTGCACCCGTGCGGAATATTCGCTCTTGTGAAAGGGGCCTTAAACTGCACAATTATAAATGTTAGGAAAAATTGCTATTTTTTTTAAATAACAGAGAGAAAATTAAACGTCCCCTTCTACAAACACACTGCACACAAGGATTAACAAATTATAATCGCACAATTATAAATAGAAGCCTAATTTCAACTGGCTTTTAGAAAGAAAACCTAACTAAGTATAAGCAGGATATTGCTGCATTTGTGGGAGGGGAGGCTGATTACAAGGCTATTCATACGTACCTGTGGGCCCAGGCTGGCTGATTACTAGGCCATTTATACGCACCTGTGGGTCCAGGCTGACGCCGATTCAGCTGATTTCACTACCTCTGAGTCAGCTCTAGGATACAGCAGCATGGTGTGGAGGCTCCTTACGGCTGGGCGACGGCAGAATGTCTCAGGAGGGCGCTAGTATTCATGGTAGGATCGGAGTTGTTTGCACGGGACCCACGCTGCGGTCCGCGCCATGTAGCGCTCTGGGATGAAGCAGAGTTTGGGCGCTAATGGTCAATCGATGGTTGTTAGTATTGTTTTGTCTGGCTATTCAGAGGCCTGGTGGGGCCATTGCATACAGTTATTGGGGTAGCATGTGCTTAGAGTAGGCATGGTTGTATGTTTTCCGATACCTAGTTTACATGCAGGGCGTGTGTCTGCAGTGGGCTCAAGCTATGCACGCTGTGTTAAGTAATGGTAAATATGGATCAATTGTCGATAAAAAAAAAACAAAAATAAAAAAACTGCAGCATTGTATGGCAGCTCGTTCACATCTGGGTAAACAGCAAAAGGTACCATGTGAATACTGGCGCTCACGGTAGCATCGACCTTGCTGCACAGGACTCGCACTGCGGTCTGCGATTTGCAGTGTTCTGGGACGAAGGGGTTTTTGCGCTAATGGTCGAATGATTGTGGTTAGGGTTGGTACCTTTAAAACTACGTCTGTGTGTCTGCATTTACATTTTGTCCTATACACCATTCACTACTAGAGCTGCGTTCATACGTCCGCTGTTGCGTTACGTTAATACTCTGCTCACTTCAGATTGCTTTCATACGGCTGCTTTATACCATGCTCTTCATGCTCTTACTCAGAGCTGTGCCCATACCATGTTTTAGACACCACTCACATCCAGAGCTGCATTCACCCACTTGTTCTTACATTACGTGTTATACTCTGCTTCCACTTGAAGCTGCATTTCTTTTCATTTCTACATCATGGTTACTCACTATTCTTACTAGGGCAAACAGCACACCGCTCTGATACTACTCTTCCGATAAACATAGCTGCTTTCTTTTCAGGCTTACGTTTCTTTCCTTGGTGGTTTGTTACATTTCATAGGTCTACTTTTTCTGTTCACTTCAAAAAAAAAAAAAAATAAATAAATTTGTGGTGTTCTTTAGTCCTGGTTTGCATTCACTAAGACTGGTCTCCTTGACTTCTGGTTCGTATTCACTCAGATTGGTATCCTGCCCCAGTTAACCAAATGGCTCCCCAGCGGTCAGTGGGCCAATAGGAGTAAGGCCCTACTATATTTTCACAGTAGTTCATTCATTTTGTCACGATAAGGGTCTTCTCTTAGCGAACTGTAATGCCTCTGGCTCTTGTTTTTCTCCCATCTGTTTCAGTATTGCGATTGGTTTAATGTTTCGTTTATACGCGTGGTTCGGATCACTAATGTCTATGCATTTTTCTTTAGGTCTGGGTCACGCTTTAATTACTTGTCACTGTAAGGTCATTCAGTTCAGTCTCTTGTCTGCGGGGGGCTTCATGGCCTCGGGGGCCCGATGACCGTTCTTCATGTTCGTTAGGTGTACAATATGGTTGTAGGCTGGTTAGCGTCCTAGGTTTATTATCGCAGAGGGTCATTGGTTATGTGAGTCCACAAGTCATACTGTTGCTGCATAAGTGGTTTATATATATATATATATATATATATATATATATATATATATATATATATATATATATATGGGGAATCCGCCATTAGAGTCTCTCACGTATGGCTTCTCCGTTTTAGTTTTACACGGATGACTCCGCCATTAGTCGCTAACGGATGACTCCGCCATTAGTCGCTAACGTATGGCTTCTCAGTTTTAGTTTACACATATGGCTCCGCCATTAGTCTCTGGCGCATGGCTCCGCCATTAGTCTCTGGCGCATGGCTCCGCCATTAGTCTCTGGCGCATGGCTCCGCCATTAGTCTCTGGCGCATGGCTCCGCCATTAGTCTCTGGCGCATGGCTCCGCCATTAGTCTCTGGCGCATGGCTCCGCCATTAGTCTCTGGCGCATGGCTCCGCCATTAGTCTCTGGCGCATGGCTCCGCCATTAGTCTCTGGCGCATGGCTCCGCCATTAGTCTCTGGCGCATGGCTCCGCCATTAGTCTCTGGCGCATGGCTCCGCCATTAGTCTCTGGCGCATGGCTCCTCCGTCTTAGTTACACGTATGACTCCTCCATCTTAGTTACACGTATGACTTCTCCGGTTTAGTTACACGTATGACTCCATTAGTCTCTCACGCATGGCTTCTCCGGTTTAGTTACACGTATGACTCCATTAGTCTCTCACGCATGGCTTCTCCGGTTTAGTTACACGTATGACTCTGCCATTAGTCTTTCACGGACGACTCCACCATTAGTCTCTCACGGATGGCTTCTCAGTTTTAGTTTACACATGTGGCTTCGCCATTAGTCTCTCACGCATGGCTTCTCCGTCTAGGTTTACGCATATGACTCCGCCATTAGAGTCTCTCGCGCATGGCTCCGCCATTAGAGTCTCTCACGCATGGCTTCTCCGTTTAGGTGTACGCATACAACTCCGCCATTAGACTCTCACGCATGGCTTCTCCGTTTTAGGTAACACTTATGTCTCCACCATTATAGTCCCTCACGCATGGCTCAGCCATTAGTCTGCCGCGCATGGCTTCTCCGTTTAGATTTTACACACATAAACTCCTCCATTCGAGGCCGGCTGCGTGGTCCCACCACAAGTAGGTTCCATGTCTTTCTGCCTTCAGACCCGCTCGCATGGCTCTGTCATCTGTGGCTCGCAATACAATTTCTTGTGGTGGCTCGTGTCATTAGAGCCTCACTCACATTATTATTTTCTCTAACTTTTTATTTCTAGGTAGTTGGGTATAAAAGGAAATCATTGTTTTCTTTATAAGCCGTCATCCAAAGCCTGCCTTTGCGGACATCACATTCTCCCAGGCAGACTTACTTCATCTACAAACTCGGGCTGAGGGTGTTGGTGTCCGGCCTAAGTCCTGGGTATCGGTCTGTGTTCCAGTAGGAGGTACAGTTATAAGGCGCAAATTACGAAGTCTACCACGTCTACAGACACGACAAAGCATATCACGACTACAGGCACAGTATACATAGTTTATCACGACCTTAAGCTTATTTTCCCCTCACCCATGACGGCACCCAGTGCGACTCAGGACCTCCCATTAGGACAGGAAACCTGAGAAGATAAAAAGGACACACCTCCACCCAACACCAGTTCAGGTTTCCTGTCCTCCGGATGGGAGTTCCTGAGAAGCAGCAGTAATACTGCACGACATACCTCAGAAGAAGAAGCACCAGCGCTGGGGGGGGTCTGTGGCTATGCCGTGGGAAGACCTATCCCTGGGGAGCGGTAGTTCTGTGGCCGTGCCGGAAGCCGCTCCCCACAAGTCTGCCTGCGCCCGCACTCGCTGCCGGTCCTGCGGGGAGCCGCTGTGGCCGTGTTCAGGCGGCTCCCCATGCCGGTTTGCCCAGTTTGAGAATGGCGCCCGCGCGTCTGAGCGCTTATGCGCATGCGCGGGGCCATCTTTCAGGGCTGGCCGATGACGTCGGGGGGCGGGGTCTCCCTTGACGCGCAGGACCCGGAAGTGAGGGCCGAGGCGCGTCTTTTAAATCTATAAATGCGGCCGCAGGTGCAGGCAGCCAGCGGAGGCACAGTGTGTTTGTGCTGAAGTAGGATCCAGCTAGCAAGCATGTCGGAGCCTACAGATGGACGCGCTGAACCCCTGGACCCCTTGAGGCCTGCAAGTCCGGTACTGGTCCTAAGGATGGGGAAGGAAAAATTCACATGGTGAGAACGTTCCTTTTTTTTTACTAATAAGGTGTTTCTGTCTTAGATCCCAAAGCCTCCAAAAAAGTCGTCTTCCAAGTCAAAACACAAAGAGTGTGCAGATTGTAAGACGACTCTATCTGCATCCTATCAGAAGCCTCTGTGTACGGCATGTATAGACAAACTGGTAGCGGAGCAGTCCCAGACCCTTACAAGATCTATGAGGTCCTTAATTAAAGCATCCTTCAAGACATTCAGTAAAGGCCGTGCCAGATCCCCGGATAAAGCCACAGAATGTGATAGTATGGAAATGGACTCATCCGATAGTGAGGCCAGAGAATCCGGGCAGCTAGATTCCAGTAATTCAGATTCCTCGGACGAGGAATATTCAGGGAAGTCCTTCTTTTCCCCTGACGATACGCAGCCATTATTAAAAGCGGTCCGAGCAACTATGCAGCTGGAGGACATTAAGCAGACCAGATCAGTTGCGGATCAGGCCTTCCAGGCATTAGGCCCTAAAAAGCATAGGGTTTTTTCTATGCATGAAAGCATGCAGGCGATTATTAAAAAAGAGTGGAAAAATCCTGACAGAAAGTTCTTCATACCTTCCTCTGTTAAAAGAAAATACCCTTATGAAGAAAAAGTGTCCTCAAGTTGGGATAGGGCCCCTACGGTGGATGCGCCAGTCGCCAAAATTGCAAAAAAGTCTGCCCTCCCATTTGATGATTTAGGTTGTCTTTCTGACCCGTTAGATAAAAAAGCGGACATATATCTTAAACGGGCTTGGGAGACATCGGCCGCCTGTCTCAGACCGGCAGTCGCAGCCACCTGGGTTTCCCGGTCGCTGAGATTATGGATTGACCAGCTAGAGTCACATCTTAAAGAAAAAAGACCTAGAGAAGAGCTCCTAGCTTCTCTCCCCACCTTCTCAAAAGCAGCTGATTTTTTAACGGATGCCTCCACTGATGTGATGCGCTTTTCCGCCAGAGCCTCTGCTATGACAAATGCGGCTAGAAGAGCTATTTGGCTTAGATCCTGGAAGGGTGACCAGGGATCTAAGGCCAGACTCTGTGCCCTTCCGTGTGAAGGCGACAGATTATTTGGGTCATCTTTAGATGACATCCTGGAGAAGGCCTCTGACAAAAAAAGGGGGTTTCCTGTCCCTCAGAAGCCCCCCTTTTTTCGTAGGCCCCAGCAGAGCTTTAGAAGGCAGAGGGGCAAGCCCTACGATAGGAAAGAGAGAGATCGATTTCAAAGGAAATCTAGCGGCTTTCTTTTCAAATCCCAGGATAATAAAAAAGATAAGCAGCAATGACGCCGGGCTCCAAGTTGGGGGGAGACTCTCTTCCTTTCTCCCTGCTTGGTCAAAGGTCACCCAAAACAAATGGGTGTTGGGAGGGATAGCAGAGGGAGTCAGATTGGAGTTTCTCTCCTACCCCCCAAATTTCTTCACCCACACTCCAACTCCGAAAGATCCCTTAAAATCCACAGTTTTAGAGGCAGAGGTTCAGTCGTTATTGGACAAAGGAGTCGTTTGTCAAGTTCCCATAGAAGAGGAGGGCAAGGGGTATTACTCCCCACTCTTTCTAGTAAAGAAACCCAATGGGTCCTTTCGAATGATTCTAAATCTAAAACGACTAAACAAATTCCTGAAATACAAAAGATTCCGGATGGAAACGATAAAAACAACTATAGACCTGCTATACAAAGATTGCTGGATGGCAAGTATAGATTTAGAGGATGCTTATTACCACATCCCTATTCATCCCTCCTCCCAAAGGTATTTGAGAACGGCAGTCCAAGTAAAGGGCCAGCTTCTGCATCTGCAATACAGGGCCCTCCCGTTTGGGGTCTCACAAGCCCCGAGAATTTTTACAAAGATTGTGGCGGAGATGGTGGCATTCCTCCGATTGTCCAGGATAGTGTTAGTACCCTATCTGGACGACTTTTTGTTCATAGCCCAGACGAAGGTACAGTTACAGACGGATCTTGTCCTGGTGTGTTCTCTACTGAAAGATCTGGGATGGAAGATCAATCGAGAAAAGTCTTGCCTAACCCCCTCTCAAAATTGTGTATTTTTAGGGATGCAGCTAGATTCCAGGGCTCAGAAAACATTCCTTCCTCAGAAGAAAATAGTTTCAACAAAGAAACATGTTTGGATCCTTTTCCGCTCCTTCCGATGTTCCATCAGGAAGGCGATGGCAGTATTAGGGCACCTGACGGCTACGATTCCCGCAGTGCCGTTTGCTCAGATTCACACAAGATCGTTACAGTGGGATATCTTAAAGAAATGGAATGGTCTTCCACAAACACTAGAGGAAAAATTTCATCTCTCCTCCGGAGCAAGGTATTCCCTCCTATGGTGGACATCCGAGAAGAATCTTTCGACAGGGATGCCCTGGTCCTTCATAGAACCCATACGGATAACAACAGATGCCAGTCCGTGGGGTTGGGGGGCTCATTCAGATGGGAAATATTGGCAGGGAAGATGGGATCTAAGAACCCGAGCCTGCACATCAAATTACAAGGAACTCAGGGCAGTAGAAAGAGTTCTAAGGGTGGCAGTCCCAGATGTCTTGGACAAAAAACTGGTCTTTTACTCGGACAATTCAACAGTGGCCTATATAAATCACCAGGGCGGAACAAAAATACCATCCCTAATCTTCCTCTGCCAGGAAATTTTCAAAATAGCAGAAGACAGAAACCTGCTCCTATCTGCAATACATCTAAAGGGAAAAGAGAACACGGTGGCCGACTTTTTAAGCCGAGTGGAACTCAGCCAGGCAGAGTGGAGTCTGAACGAAGAAGTCTTTTCCCAGATTGTCTTAAGGTTTGGGACTCCAACTATAGACCTCTTCGCTACCCGGAAGAACAGGAAGACAGAGAGGTTCTTCTCTTTAAATCACACAGAGAACCCCACGGCCGTGGACAGTCTGGCCCAGGATTGGAGCCGAGAACGAGGCTATGCCTTCCCACCTATTTCCCTAATTCCTCACGTACTGAAGAAGGTACGGAGGGAGGGAGCCTCTATAATCCTGGTAGCCCCGAAATGGCCCAAAAGGATCTGGTACTCCACCCTGTTAAATCTAGCCAGAAGCCCCCCCTGGATGATCCCTCCAAGGGAGGACCTCCTTCTCCAGGGGCCTGTGTGCCACCCCAATCCGGAGATTCTACAATTGGCAGTGTGGAGTTTGACAGGGGCATCTGGTTGAGTAGAGGGCTCTCTAACAAGGTTGTTTCCACCCTTTTAGGCAGTAGGAAAGCTACAACAGCCAGGAAATATAATAGAGTGTGGAATATCTTTGCTTCCTTTCTAGGGTCTAGCCCTGATCCATTTAAACCTCCAGAAATACCTAAAGTTTTAGACTTCTTGCAGGCAGGGTTAGACAAGGGACTCAAAGCCTCCACCCTAAAAGTACAGGTATCCGCCTTGAGCTATTTTTTCGACTATCAGTTAGCAATGCATCCTTGGGTCAAACGTTTTCTTTCTGCCGCAGCCAGAATCCATCCTTCTGTAAGGCCTCTTTCCCCTCCATGGGATTTAAACAGGGTCTTGACAGCCCTAACCGATAAGCCATTTGAGCCCTTGTTAGAGATCCCAATTGACATCCTGTCCATTAAAATGGCTTTTCTACTGGCAATCACCTCTGCTAGGAGGGTCTCGGAGATCCAAGCCTTCTCTGCACATCCACCATATACTGTCATCCAGGACAATCAAGTAGTAATTAGGCCCCTGCCTTCCTTCCTTCCCAAAGTTGTCTCAGATTTTCACAGGAGCCAGGACATTGTGTTGCCTTCCTTTTTTCCTAACCCCTCCAATAGCAGGGAAAAAAGTTTGCATTCCTTGGACGTTAAAAGATGCTTGTTAGTTTACCTGGATGTTACGTCTTCATGGAGGAAAGACGAGAACCTTCTTGTCCAGTTTTTAGGGAAGAATAGGGGTAAAAAAGCATCCTGCGGGGTTATTGCCAGATGGGTAAAGAAGGCCATAACAAGGGCTTACATCTCCTTGGGTCTTTCCCCTCCTTCTGGGTTCGGGGCCCATTCTACTCGGGCAGTGTCTACTTCATGGGCTGAAAGAGCTGATGTGTCCTTAGCTCAGATTTGTAGGGCAGCTACGTGGAGTTCCCCACATACCTTTCTCAGACATTATAGGTTGCAGCTCCATTCTGACGCCTCATTTGGGCAGAAGGTCCTGCAGGCCGTAGCCCCCCCCTAGACTCTACTTATAGTCTATCTCGCACTGGGTGCCGTCATGGGTGAGGGGAAAACAACATTACTTACCGGTAATCGTTTTTCTCGATACCCATGACGGCACCCGATAGTTCCCTCCCCATATATAGATACAGATACGGATACATTTATAAAAATATATAAAGTATCAGTCAGGTCTATATGAAGTAATATAGATTTAAAAAAAAAAAAAAAAAAAAAAAAAGAATAAGAGGGTCTTTAATCCCTTATCACTTCTCTCCGGAGAACAATTTATTTCTTCCACTGGTGTTGGGTGGAGGTGTGTCCTTTTTATCTTCTCAGGTTTCCTGTCCTAATGGGAGGTCCTGAGTCGCACTGGGTGCCGTCATGGGTATCGAGAAAAACGATTACCGGTAAGTAATGTTGTTTTCTGTTACAACCGCAGGTATGGTGTACGTCTGTCCTTATTACAGGTGACATTAGCTCGTTAATCGAAATAGGCATGTATTCCTGTTTGTGGTTCCCCAGGCCTGGTGAGTTTACACATTTCAATTAATCTACTACTAGAGTAAGACGGCGTACGCCATGTTCTAATTTTTGGCTCCTAAATAAAAAATAAGAATAAAAGTGTGGCCTGGGGAATAAGTAGCGGTGAAGTATTTTGCCCCCAGGAACAGTTGGTGTCCTATCAGGGCCCTTGGCGAATGTTGGAGTTAATTTAGGCTCTTCCAACAGATTCACCATTGTTTGTTTCAGTCTGCAGCTCTCAGGATTCAGTCCTTCTCGTTGTATGGTCACGTGTTAGTGTACATAGGAGTAAATCATTTCTGGTTACCGGCCATTTGTTCAATCACATCAGCATTAACCATCTCCAAGAACGATGTGCCGATGCACAAGACAAAGAGGTAAGGTAGATGGTAGTCACTGTTTTATACGGTCTATTCCGCACCTTCATCGTGAAAGGTCTTTTCGTTCAAAGTGGGTGTCGTAACGGTATGTATATATTTACTCTAAACTAAGGTCTGCTCTTTTTGGCCACTTTAGGCTGCCCTTCCACAGCAGTTATGGCATAATTCTACTGCTCGTTGTAGATAGGGTTAGATAGGTTAGGTTCACCTTTCTGATAGCCGATCCGACCACAAATATATCTCTAAACTATTCTTGCAACACCCTAAAATGTCTGGCTTATGTCTGTAATTGTCATCTGCCAGAGCAGCCAGACACATGGTACATATGTCCTTTGACATTGTTGGCTGAGCTCATAATGACATCTATGTTTCCGAGCTAGCACAGAGCCTGAAGGGCCAGCCAATATACTTATCTCTGATTGGCTGACAGGCTACCTGCAATGCATCCATTTAATTTAGAATTGATTTGCTTATCTCTAGCTCTAAATCTATCCATACTTTGAGCTATCACCCATTTCTAGGAGCAGATTTCATAACTTCAGTTCAGATGCTAAAGTAATGTAAATAAATATAAATAAAAACAATGTAATGATTTGTAAATCTCAGACCCATAATTTATTCACAATCGATCATAGAACACATATTCTATTTGGAAAGTGAGATATTCTAGCATTCAACTTATTTAGAACTTGATGGCAGCACTGCATCTTAAAAAAAGTAATGCTGGGGCAAGAAAAAGCTAGAAGTGTGGCACTAATAAAAACAAGTTGCAACTAAGTCTAATGACTAAATAATTACCAGAATAGGTGCACTACTGTGATGGGTGCAAACAGTAACATCTGACTAAACCCTCACACTGATGATAAAAATGAGACTTTAGCCAGTATATCCTTATATTAAGGACATGCCTGTGCACCACTCCAAGGTTTCTCAAGTGGCACGGGACCTAAAGCTAAACCTACCTATACCGTATGGGCAGTACCAGGAGCCAGTGGGCAAATTACAGCAGCATAAGGTCTGACTCACAGCAAACAGCTCCCAGTTCCCTCCAGTGTGACTAACCACACATACAATGGGAGGAGGGATGGCTGGCTGATATGTTGCAGGCCTCACAGGTGCACCTAAATGCTGCCTATGGATGGTAATCAAGGCGCATTTAGATAGGAGTTTATACACCTCCATATATAAAAAAAAAAAAAATATATATATATATATATATATATATATATATACACACACACGTGGTCTCAAAAGGCAGGAAATGCTCAACCCCAAATGCACTTGTGCATTTATACTCGGGGGATCTGCTCCCCCGAGTATAAATGCACAACTGCATCCCGTGTCACTTGAGAAACCTTGGCTTGGTGCGCAGGCTCAGGTATTTCCTTAATATAAGTCTCTGAAGGCCTAACAGCAAGGGGAGGAAGCCAATTGAAACGGTAGGTAAGTATCCATAACCACAGAACTAAGAACCCAGGAAGGCATGGTAACATACCTGCCGCAGCTGCTGGACGGCACAACAGAAGACCACACCAACGTGAACTTGAACCCATGCAACCGTACTGCAATCTGAACACCAAACGGATGAAGTACGAACTGACACATAGGAACCAGCACTCCAGCAACAGCTCACAGACTTGACTTTTGGTTCACCCCTCGAGAAACCATGGAGGCCTTTACCGGAGGACACAACAGACAAACAGGGGAACATCTAGCATCCATGCCGGACAGAATACACTAAACACTAAGCAGACACTGAACAACAACTAGACGTACAACAACCCCAGAACATATACTCACACCAAACATAACAGGTAAAGTAGGGAAAATGGAGGAGACATAAGGAAGACATCGCTGGGAACCGGCATGCACGGCAACTGTCACTTGCACAACACAGAGGCCGTGACACGGGGTTTAGTCAAATGTCACTATTTGCATCCACCACAGTAATGCACCTATTCTTGTAATTATTTATTTCATTCTATATAGCATTCCACATCCACACATTTTACCATCTGGTGTAGGATGTCTCTCTGGCACTTGTGGTTTGTTGCGGGCATCCTCCACTGTATGCATTTTTTACTGGGGATCGCCTTTAGTAACAGACTAAAAGCGCAGTATCTGCTCCCCCGAGTATAAATGCTCAACTGCATTTAGGATTGAGCTTTTCCTGCCTTTTGAGACCACATATTTTTGTCATTTAAATTGTATATTTTTATGTGGAGGTGTATAAACTCCAATCTAAATGCGCCTTGATTACCATCCATAGACAGCATTTAGGTGCACCTGTGAGTAGTGATGGACGAACATCGGCTGGGACGATTTGCAAACACGATCAAATGTTTGCGAACCGCAAGTTTGCAGCGGGCTCCATTCACTTTAAAGGCAGGCAAACCTGAAAAACCTTCAGGTCATTATTGCAGCCACCAAATACTTACAAGAAGTGCACAAATCATCCCACAAGATGGACAGTTACATACCAGAGGGGTATCAATGGCAAAAATTCCCACAAAAATATCTATTTTATGCGTCTTAAAAGGAAACTGTCAAATGTGGCCTGCTGGAGCCTAGAAAATTTTTATTATAGGCCCCAAATATAAGGCATTCACCGGACAGAAAACATTTAGTGATTATGTGACTGGGGATATATTAGACGGTCTTTGGATATCAATTTTACTGCAGGCCAGTACAAATTAATGTCAAATATATATGTTTAAGCCTACTTTCACACTAGCGTTCGGGGTTCTGCTTGTGAGCTCCGTTTGAAGGCTCTCACAAGCGGCCCCGAACAGATCCGTAGAGCCCCAATGCATTGAGTGGATGCGGATCCACTCAGAATGCATCAGGATGGCTCCGCTTGGCCGCCGTTCCGCTCAGCAGGCGGACATCCGAACGTAGCTTGCAGCGTTCGGGTGTCCGCCTGGCCGTGCGGAGGCAAACGGATCCGTCCAGACTTACAATGTAAGTCAATGGGGACGGATCCGTTTGAAGTTGACACAATATGGTGCAATTTTCAAACGGATCCGTCCCCATTGACTTTCAATGTAAAGTCTGGACGGATCCGTCTGAACTACTTTCACACTTAGAATTTTTTCTGAACTATAATGCAGACAGATCCGTTCTGAACGGATACCAACGTTTGCATTATAGGAGCGGATCCGTCTGTGCAGACACCAGACGGATCCGCTCTGAATGCAAGTGTGAAAGTAGCCTAAAAGAACTAAAAATATAAAATTTTATTAACACGTTCAGGACCTTTGACGAGAATGCTCGTCCTAATTTGCAGGTACTTAACGCACTAGGATGAACAATTTCGTCCTGCAGTAAAACTGTCACTGTGAGTAAACACACAGGCCCAGATTCAAGAAGCACTTGCGCGGGAACAAGTGTGATTTGCGCCGCGCAAGTACTGATTTGCTCCTATGCAAATTTGCGGCTGATTCTGTAAACCAGTTAAGCCTGAAATGCGGCCATTTTCCCGCGCACGCAGCCTAGCTGTTCCTGCGCAATTTTCGTGCAATTTTGCGCGGGGTGTAAGTTGCGCCTTCATGGAATTCCCTCAGCGAATATGCAAATTAGGTACTGCCGATGATTCAGAAACATGCGCGTGTGATGCGCATCTTGCGCTGGAAGCGTGCAAGCTTTTTTCCCTGGGCAAACTTGCTCCTGTTAAAAGCAGGGGCAAGTTAGCAAAAGATGGCCAAATGTCATCTGAAGGAGCGCGCAACTTCAGCAGCACCTAGACAGACGATCTGAACAAGCAGAGCACCCACATTTTCGGGACCTCACATCTGTGCACCAACATGCCAGGGGCAGCTATGGTTCTTGATATTCTATTGACTGAGCCGACTCGTAGGAGGGCACGGGAGAGGATTTACAGAGGGAGCTACAACCTTTTTCAGATGACTGATACTGAGGTGTATCGCATGTTTCGCTTTAGCCCTGAAGCCATCCTTGAGTTGGTAACAATCCTGCAGGATGACATCAGCAGCCCGACCCATCGGGGACAGGCAGTGCAGCCACTGGTGAAGGTAGTGGCAACCCTTCATTTTTTGGCAACTGGCTCATTTCAGCGCACAGGTGGAGTGGTGGCGGGGATGTCCCAATCCAGCATGAGCAGGTGTGTGCACCAAGTGATCCCTGCAATACTCAGACGAATGGGCACACAATTTATCAAACCAACCATGGCTGACGTGCGGCAGAAGGCAATCAGTGATTTTTATTTATTAGCCAGATTTCCACGCACTGTGGGTGCAATAGATTGTACCCATGTGGCACTACGCCCCCCCCCCCCCCCCGAGCATATCTACTGCAACAGGAAACATTGGCATTCGATAAATGTGCAGATGATTGTGGATGCACATGGCCTCATATGGCATGTCCGTGCCAAACACCCAGGGTCAAGCCATGACAGTTTTATTTACCGACACAGCCCCATCCCAACCGAGTTTGACCAGAACATGTATGGAGACAGCTGGCTGATTGGTGAGTGACATGGGTGTCAGGTATGACTCCCCCCCCCCCCCCCATGATGCACACATCACAAGGGGCACATGCACGACTAACATCCTCCTGTCTTTTCCCTTCCAGGTGACTCTGCCTATGCCCTGGGACCTCACATGATGACCCCATTTCGTAACCCTCAAACACCAGGAGAGGAAAGATATAACGAAGCCCATGCACGTACCCGTGCGGTGGTGGAGCGCACATTTGGCATCCTTAAATCTCGATTCAGATGTCTGGATAAATCAGGGGGGACCCTATTGTATTCACCCAACTTTGTATGCCAAATCGTAGGGGCATGTAGTATTCTCCACAATTTAGCTCAAAGAAGGGGCATGCACATTGAGCTACGCAATGACCTTACCCCCGAACCACGCAACCCCCCCCCCCCAAGAAACACTACCGGATCTTCTGAGGGAAGAGCAATCCGGAATGGTCTTGTGGAACGTCTCTTTGCACATTAAACACACCCTGATCTTGTCACAAGTATAATGCATGTATGTACACCACTGTAGTCCCTAGCACACACCCGACACATGCACCCCCAATTGGATTAGACCCAACAATACCCCATGGTATTAGGGAGCAGCAACGCCGCGTCAAGGCTCCAATTATGTTGCTGTCCATTCATACACCTTTCACATGGCAGAGGGTGACACCCCTTTTCCAGCAGGAGTGCCACCCCCCCCCCATTCACACACCAGTCACACTGTAGTATACACTCCTCACCGTGTGTAGGGACTACAAATAAATATAAAAACTCATATCCTGAGCATATAAAAAAAAAATAATCTCATACCCTGAGCATATAGAAAAATAATAAAAAAAATCATATTGTGTTGAGCAAAAAAATGTAGACATAAAATTATTTTTTTGTTTTTTTCTTTGGGCCAAGGGTGCCCCGGCTCTGGCTCCTCAATCTCCGTGGTGCGGAGGAGGCATGGGGTGGGGATGGAGGGGTGGGGGGAGGAGGGGGGGGAGGAGCATCAACCCCTACTTTCACACTCCTTGCAGGTGGTGGCTGCATGCCCTTCATGGCGTTGGCTAGGCGGGCAAGGATGGTGTTGGTCTGGGCCAACATCCGCATTTGGCGGGTGGTGGTATCCCGCTGATGCCGGCGGGTAACTCTCGCCTCCTCCTGCACTGCAGCGGTGTTGGCCTGCACCGCAGCTGTCATCCTGCTTAACAAAGCTGGTGTGGTCTCCAGAGCCACCAAGCAGGTGACTATGGCCTTAGAGTTGCCACTAATTTCCCCCAGGCTCTGTGCCACATGTTTGTCCCGGTCCTCATGCAGGGTGAGGGCATGCTGCATAGAGGTGGAGGTGGATGCCATGCTGTCCGCCAGACGACGCACCTCTCCCACCATGGCCCCTATATGGCGGGTCTGCAGGGCCTGCTCCTCCAGCAGACCGTCACGGAGGCTGGAGGATATATGCCTCGTTTTGGACAGAGCCTTCCTGGGAGGAGAGGCTCGGCCACGGACAGAGGGAGAAGGGGAGGGGTCCACAAGGGAGGGGCTTGCCCTGGAGGGGCTTGCCCTGGAGGGGGATGACGTGCTGGGCGGGGGGGTGGTGGGTTGCACAGGGATGGTGGTATCCTCCTGGAGGGAGCCAGAGTCCTCCTGGATGAGGAAAAAGGAATCCTCCTCCAATACCACTTGCTCCTCCATACTTGGCCCCGGTATGATCTCCTCCTGGACCAGCATAGCCAGAATGTCCATGGGGCCTGACTGGACCCCTGGCTCTGGTCTGGATGGGCTGGGTCGAGCCGCAGCCGAAGACGGCCCAGCTTCTTCTTCCTCATCACCACCTGTGGATGACACCAAAACGACATATTTTGCTGGTGCAACACACTTCTCATATGCTCACTTGTACCCCCTCCCATGATGCACAGCAGATATGAAAGAAAAAAAACTTACCAGTCCCCAAGTTCCCAACAGTGGAGTCGTACCCTTCAAGTCCCTCCACCTGCTCCTGCACGAACGTTTGTGCAATAAGCTGCTCCTCCTGATTGAGCCGGATCATACATCGCGGACCACCTCCCGTGCCACCGGTATGCTTCCTGATAAGAGCCAGTTTTTCACGGACCCTGCGCCTCATATCATTTAATTTCTTCTGGATGTCATCCCAGGTACGCACTTCATTACCCAGGGCATTGATGTCCAGGGCAATGGCTTCATATATAGCCCTCCTTTGGGCAATGGTGGTGTTTGCCCGCTGGGCACCATATAGGACTTCCTTATGCTGCTGGAGTGCAGCAATCAGGATGTCCATCTCTGCAGCCACAAAGTTGGGCTTCCTTTTTTTGGTCCCTTTGGGAGGTGCCATGTCTTGCAAAAGGGCTGAATTTCCTTGCTCAGGGGGGGTAGGAAAAAGCAGGATGAAATTCAGCAAAGAACCTGCGCAAGTCTGCTCCTATTTATTTGCTCAGTGCAAGCAGCTGAGCAGGATTTGCCCTGAAATTATGCTAGCAAACCTCTGCTGAGCCGAAAATTCCTCATTTACATAGGGGCACACCCACTTTGACTTGCACGGCCTTGCGCCCTCAGCTTTGCCTTAAACAGGAGCAAATTAAATGAACAAACGATTCCTGAATCAGGTGGCAATTTGGCAAAATTGCTCCAGCGCAGAGAAATTCAGCTGAGCGGCTCAGGTGTAAGTAATGGGCAAATCTACCTGAATCTGGGCCACAGTTGATAAGAACTGAGCTACTTGTAATTCTCCTTCTCTAGAGCTAAGGAGATCAAAGCTGTGGATTAGCCTGCCCTTCCTCCTCAGCTGCAGAGTTAACCCCTTCAGTACTCCTCACACATCCATAGCCCTTCCTTAGTGCTATGTTTGGGGAGCTGTGTGACCAGTGAATGTTATTTACAAAATTATCCAAACACGAAGTAGACATATGGGAAATGTAAAGTAAACTATTTTAGGAGGTATTACTATCTCTTTTAAAAGCAGAGAAATATAAATTTAGAAAATTATGAATTTTTCCAAATTTTTTGTAAATTTGGTTTTTTTTTTTAATAAATAAAAATGAAATATTTTGACTCAAATTTACCAGTGTCATGAAGTACAATGTGTGATGAGAAAACAGAGTGGCTTGGATAAGTAAAAGCGTTCCAAAGTTATTACCACAAAAAATGGCCAGATCCTTAAGGTGAAAAATGGCAGGGTCCTTATGGGGTTAAAAACATGGCTAACAAAATCCCCCCTATTGAATAAACCCCAAATTATAACAGTTGAAATTCGATAACACGTCGTCACAGGTGTTGAATTCCTTAGAGGAACATTAGGCATTCACCGGACAGAAAAGGCCTTTTATGCCGCTGTAATTACATAAGACAGGGACCATTATTTGTTCTGGTTTCTAGCGCATATGTGTGGGCTGGCATGAGGAAATTCAAATAAACGTGGTCAGCACAGATGTTGAATTCCTTCGAGATCCATGCCTCATTCATTTTTAGAAATGTAAGGTAGTCCACACTGTTGTGAGCTAGGCGAGTGCGCCTACCGGTCATGATCCTCCCTGTTGGGCTGAACGTCCTTTCGGACAGGACACTCGATGAGGGGAAAGCCAAGAGTTCCATAGCAAATTGTGCCAATTCTGGCCACAGGTTAAGTCTGCAAACCCAGTAGTCAAGGGGTTCCTCGCTTCTCAGAGCGTCCACATCGGCCGTTAACCTAATGTAGTTAGTTCCCTAAGGCTGGATCCGGAGGGTGGCTGTCGATGGGTTGGCTGCAAGAATAATTTCATATCTGAAGTGGCCAACACATCTTGAAACCGCCCTCTATTTGCGCTGTAGGATTGGTGCTCGCAACTGTTTCTCTGTGGGTGGAAATTCCTCTGCCAGAACCCACAACAGCAGAATGCAGCATCTCTCGAAGCAAAGCCTAGAAATTCTGCATTCTGATAGCCCTCTGTGATGCTGGTAACATGTCCGCCATTTTGTGTTTGTACCGGGGTTCTAAGTACGTTGCCACCCAGTACTGGTCCTTGCCCTTTATGCTTGTTATACGGGGGTCCCTCTTTAAACACTGCAGCATGAAGGTCCCCATTTGCACAAAATTGGAAACGGTGGAGCGGAGAATATCGTACTCGTACACCAGGGATCCCAGAAAAGTTTAAAGCCTGCTCTTCTTGCTCCTATTTCTCCTCCTCCCCCCAGGCACCATCCTCCTCTGACTCTGCTTCAGACTCCTGCTGACTTGTCTCAGATAGAGTAGCCTCCCCTGGGAATTCATTCAGCATTGCGACTTCCTCATCTTCCTGCTCCTGCTCCTCGATGGCTTGATCAATGACACGACGCAATGCACACTCGAAACAAGGCTTAAGGTACAATGTCACTGATGGCACCCTGGCTCTGACTGACCAGTTTGTTGATCTCATCAAATGGCCACAGAAGTCTGCATGCATCGCGCATGGGCAGCCACTGTGCGGTGAAAAAAAGCAAAGCTCCCCAGAACCTGTCCTGCCACAGAGTTCGTACAGGTTGTCGCTAACAGCACATTTTTGCTGGAGCAGCCTATCAAGCATATACAGTCAGGTCCATAAATATTGGGACATCAACACAATTCTAACACTTTTGGCTCTATACACCACCACAATGGATTTGAAATGAAACAAACAATATGTGCTTTAACTGCAGACTGTCAGCTTTAATTTGAGGGTATTTGCATCCAAATCAGGTAATTCCTACACTGTTCACAACAGTTTGCATATGTGCCTCCCACTTGTTAAGGGAACAAAATAAATAGGACAATTGGCTTCTCACCTGTTCTATGGCCAGGTGTGTGTTTGTAATGGGGTGCCGAAGGCGCCCTCGGTCTCCCATCAGCCACAGATCTACTGCTTTGCTTCGGGAGCGAGGATCTGTTTGACCTCGTTCCCAGGGCGGCTTTGCTAGCTGCTAGTTGTAATTCCTACATCGCTCCCTGCTCCTAGGTCTGCCTTGAGCGCCGAGCCGATCACTCGGTGCTCGACTGGTCGGTCTGTCGGTCATGTGACGCTGGCCACGTCACATGACTCTCATTCCCCACTATAAATACAGGCAGCCTGCTGGCCACAGGCTGCCTGTTAATTTAGGTTCCTGGCGTTTGTTGGATACCTGCATACTTACCTGATCCTGTTCCCTGACGATCCTTTGCCTGCTTCTCCTGTACTGTGCATCCCTTCTGGTATTTTGACCTCAGCTTCCACTTGACTATTCTTTGCGGACTCCTTTGGTACTTCTCTACTGTCCTGGTATTTATGACCCCGGCTTCTCCTGACCATTCTTTGCTTATCCCTCTGTACTGCGTTGTCCTCTTGGTTTTAACCCGGTACGTTGACTATCCATTATTTGTCTTGTCTGTCCTTCCCGGACGTATCCTAAGTTAGGGACTGCCGTCCAGTTGTCCCCTGTCATCAGGACTCGTCAGGCAAGTAGGCAGAGCCAGGGGTTAGGGTGGAGCGCAGTGGTCACGACTCACTATCCTCCCCCCCTGTGTACGTGACTGTTACAGTGTTATTCCCTCATTATCCCAATTACAATGAGCAGATGAAAAGTCCAGAGTTCATTTCAAGTGTGCTATTTGCATTTGGAATCTGTTGCTGTCAAATCTCAAGATGAGATCCAAAGAGCTGTCACTATCAGTGAAGCAAGCCATCATTAGGCTGAAAACACAAAAAACCCATCAGAGAGATAGCAAAAACATTAGGCGTGGCCAAAACAACTGTTTGGAACATTCTTAAAAAGAAGGAACGCACTGGTAACCTCAGCAACAACAAAAGACCAGGAAGACCACGCAAAACAACTGTGGTGGATGACCGAAGAATTCTTTCCCTGGTGAAGAAAACACCCTTCAACAGTTGGCCAGATCAAGAACACTCTCCAGGAGGTAGGGGTATGTGTGTCAAAGTCAAAATTTAAGAGAAGACTTCACCAGAGTGAATACAGAGGGTTTACCACAAGATGTAAACCATTGGTGAGCCTCAAACAGGAAGGCCAGATTAGAGTTTGCCAAACATCTAAAAAAGCCTTCACAGTTCTGGAACAACATCCTATGGACAGATGAGACCAACATGAACTTGTACCAGAGTGATGGGAAGAGAAGAGTATGGAGAAGGAAAGGAACTGCTCATGATCCTAAGCATACCACCTCATCAGTGAAGCATGGTGGTGGTAGTGTCATGGCGTGGGCATATATGGCTGCAAATGGAACTGGTTCTCTTGTATTTATTGATGTGACTGCTGACAAGAGCAGCAGGATGAATTCTGAAGTGTTTCGGGCAATATTATCTGCTCATATTCAGCCAAATGCTTCAGAACTCATTGGACGGCGCTTCACAGTGCAGATGGACAATGACCCAAAGCATACTGCATAAGCAACCAAAGAGTTTTTTAAGGGAAAGAAGTGGAATGTTATGCAATGGCCAAGTCAATCACCTGACCTGAATCCAATAGAGCATGCATTTCACTTGCTGAAGACAAAAGTTAAAGGAAAATGCCCAAAGAACAAGCAGGAACTGAAGACAGTTGCAGTAGAGGCCTGGCAGAGCATCACCAGGGATGAAATACAGCATCTGGTGCTGTCTATGCGTTCCAGACTTCAGGCTGTAATTGACTGAAAAGGATTTGCAACCAAGTATTAAAAAGTGAAAGTTTGATTTATGATAATTATTCTGCCCCATTACTTTTTGTTCCTTAACAAGTGGTAGACACATATGCAAACTGTTGTAATTCCTACACCGTTTACCTGATTTGGATGTATATACCCTCAAATTAAAGCTGACAGTCTGCAGTTAAAGCACATCTTGTTTGTTTCATTTCAAATCCATTGTGGTGGTTTATAGAGCCAAAAATGTTAGAATTGTGTTGATGTCCCAATATTTATGGACCTGACTGTACAACGTGGAGTTCCAGCACATCGGGCAGTCACAAATCAGATTTCTGACGGGCAAATGGTGTCGCCGCTGAATGTCAGCAAGGCGAGCCATGGCCGTGTAAGATCTTCTAAAATGGCCAGAGATTTTCCTGGTCTGCCTCAAGACGTCTTGGACCCCTGGGTATTTGGCAACGAATCGCTGCACGGCAAAGTTCAGGACGTGTGCCATGCATGGCACTTGTGTCATTTTGCCCTGTTTCAGTGCGCTCAGCAGATTGGCACCTTTGTCGCACACCACTTTACCAACTGTCAAATTGAGCAGGGTTAGCCTCTGATCGCCTTGCGACAGCATAGCTGAAAGCAGTGCAGAACCGGTGTGGCTCTTGGCTTCGAGGCACAACAGCCGCAGCACAGCATGGCAATGTCTCACCTGGCACGTTGAATAGGTTCTGGGGAGCTTGGGGGTGCAGCGGAAGAGGCGGTAGCAGTGGAAAAGGAGGAGTCAGCTGAGGAGGAGACAGAGGATGGAGGAGAAGAAGAGGCAGGTCTGCATGCAATCCGTGGCAGTAACACAAATCCACACAGGTGCCACGGGTTGCATGCTTGACAGCCATCAGAAGGTTCACCCAGTAGGCAGTAAAAGTTATGTACCTGCCCTGCCCGTGTTTGCTAGACCACATGTCTGTGGTCAGATGTATCTTGGAATCGACACTGTGTGCCAGAGATACATTCACTTGTCGCTGAACATGGCCATATAGCTCTGGTATGCACTTCTGGGAGAAATATTTCCTTCCTGGGACCTTCCATTGCGGTGTGCCAATGGCCACAAATTTTCTAAAGGCCTCCGAATCCACCAGTTTATATGGCAGTAGTTGGCAGGCTAGCAGTTCTGACAAGCTGGCGGTCAGCCATTGGGCAAGAGTGTTATACGGCGTCATCAACTTTTTAAGTTCGAACATTTTGCCCACAGAACCCTGCCTTTTGCCAGATGAACGGGACAACGGCAAGGTGGAGTGGAGGACTTATGGGCTTACTGCGACTTATGCGTTGACAGCACAGGCTGCAGATGGAAACAATATTGTCAGCAGCGGACACGTAAAAAAAAAAACACAATGCGGAGCCATGTGCCAGTGTCCTGGGAGCGCCAGATGTGACCGTGCGTGGTGGATGGCTCGCTCCAGATACATTAGCAGTCTGATTTTTGCCTCCTGTGCACTTTAAGTTCTGCCTGCTTCTCCTCCTATCTGCTGCTCAATCTCTCCCTCTGAACTCCCCTCCTCTTCCTCTCATGTGGGCACCCACGTGAAGTCCATTGACACATCATCATCGTCACCATCACCACCACTGAATTTAGAGATCTTGGAGTAGGCAGCAACAGTGGGGACCACCCTCCTTGGGCTGATCTGGGTACGGTCGTCAAACCGCTGGGTGGTAGTCGTTGCTACCTCCTCTCCCGATGCCAAGAATAGCTGCATATCGTTAAGGTCTGGGAAATGATGGTAAAATAATACTTATGACTTGACTGGAGTGGCTATGGTGGTGGTGGTGGTGTCGTTGGGGGTGCACACAGCAGAGTGAGGGTGCTGATTCAGAGGATGAGGAGGGTGCAGAAGCGGACGGCTGAGTGAGCCACTCAACCAACAATGGTGCGTCCTTTGACGTAATCGCACGCACCTTCTCTAACTTCCCACTTAGGCTATTTGTGGAAGCAGGAATATCGAACCCCTTAATGAGCATTTTCTGCAAGCAGGTATATCAAACCTCTTTAAGTTTATTTTGGGGCAACAGGTATATCACACCAGTTGCAATTAGTTACTGCAATTGCGTTTGTCTCTCTTTATAGCTGCGGTATCAGCAAAACCGCATTCAAATGCTGCACAATACAAATGCACTATTATAGGTATATCACACACTTGCTTTAATCAGTTTTTTTGGGCATGCAACTGGTATATCACACCAGTTGCAATTAGTCGTTCCAATAGCGTTTGGCCCTCTGTATAGCTGCGTTATCTCAGCAGAACCGCACACAAATGCTACACAATACAAATGCTCTATATGGAAAGTATATTATAGGTATATCACACCCCTGCCTCAAACTGTTTTTTTTGGGGCGCAACTGGTATTTCACAAAGTTGCAATTAGTTGTTCCAATAGAGTTTGTCACTCTGTTTAACTGAAGTATCTCAGCAGAACCGCACACAAATGCTGCACAATACAAATGCACTATATAGAAAGTATATTATAGGTATATCACGCCCCTTCCTCAATCCGTTTTTTGGGGTGGCGACTGCTATATCACACCAGTTGCAATTAGTTGTTCCAATAGTGTTCAAAGCAGAACCGCACACAAATTCTGCACAATATAATGCACTATATAGAAAGTATATTATAGGTATATTTCACCCGTGCCTCAATCAGTTTTTTTTTTGGGGGGGGGGGGGCAACTGGATATCACACCAGTTGCAATTAGTTGCTCCAATAGCGTTCGTCCCTCTGTATAGCTGCGGTATCAGCAGAACCGCACACAAATCCTGCACAATATAAATGCACTATATAGAAAGTATATTATAGGTACAGTACAGACCAAAAGTTTGGACACACCTTCTCATTCAAAGTTTTATTTATTTTCGTGACTATGAAAATTGTAGATTCAGACTGAAGGCATCAAAACTATGAATTAACACGTGGAATTATATACATAACAAACAAGTGTGAAACAAAATATGTCATATTCTAGGTTCTTCAAAGTAGCCACCTTTTGCTTTGATTACTGCTTTGCACACTCTTTGCATTCTCTTGATGAGCTTCAAGAGGTAGTCCCCTGAAATGGTTTTCACTTCACAGGTGTGCCCTGTCAGGTTTAATAAGTGGGATTTCTTGCCTTATAAATGGGGTTGCGACCATCAGTAGCGTTGAGGAGAAGTCAGGTGGATACACAGCTGATAGTCCATATCATTCCAAAGGGTTCACATACTTTTTCTTGCAACTGTGTGTATGTATGTGTGTGTGTGTGTATGTGTATGTGTGTGTGTGTATATATATATATATATATATATATATATATATATATATATATACACACACACCGTTTTTCACCGGCCCATAAGGTGCACCTAGGCTTTTAAGCGGGGCCCGGTGCAGTCACTGTATTCTAATACACCGGGACCCGCTCTCTGTAGTAATCATATAGGCAATGTTAAACTGTAGAATTCCTCTCCAATCCAAACTGTAGTACTTACTACTAACTTCCATAGCAGGCAGGAGGCGCTGGCAGCGTAACTCATTAAGTCATGAATGAATCTAAAATGGATGCTGTCCAGGAGGTGGAAGGGTCTGGGAGGGAGGGTCTGCTGCTGTTTGGCTGGAATGTGTCTGCTGACAGTGAGGTACAGGGTCAAAGTTTGCTCAATGATGATGTATAGGGGGCGGACCGAACATCGCATAACAAGCTATGTTCGCCGGGAACTATTCGCTGGCGAATAGTTCGGGACATCTCTATTTCAGAACTGCCTGTAGAAACAGGTTATATTTATCACACAGCGAATTCAACTTAGAGCTGGGTTCCTAATGGTTGGCGTTGCTATGGCTGGTGTCACCCGGTGCGGTAGAAAATGGTGTCACCCCTGCCCCCCCCCCGAAGCCATAATAAAGAGATAAAGAGAAAAAAAAGAAGTCACTAAGTCAGCTCCAATCAGATATCTGCATAGACCCAGAGTCTTAGTCTTTGTGCAGATATCTGATTGGAGCTGACTTCTTATTTT
This sequence comes from Bufo bufo, assembly GCF_905171765.1. Lineage (NCBI taxonomy): Eukaryota > Metazoa > Chordata > Amphibia > Anura > Bufonidae > Bufo > Bufo bufo. Next base: position 250,903,977 of record NC_053394.1, read on the forward strand.
CTCTTTTGCACATAAACGTTTAAACTATATTCCTAAAAATGACCAGTCCACACCATGTGGGTCTATATTTATGAGGGCCCCCCTGAGCAAAGATTAGTAAATGTGGCCGGGTGGCCCAGGCCCACAGTTCAACCCAACCACTTATGTCTCCTGGCCTGGGGCCGTCTCTATAATAATCCACCAGTAATTTATGAATGGGGTTAGGTTATTAACTTATTATTATTGGGGTATTATTAAAATAATTTGGTCTATAAAGTAAGAGCCGCTCTACCTACCTCCTCCTCCCGGCACCAGAGACACCTGCAGGGCAGCTGCTGTGGCACCCCACCACTCACCAGGCTGCAGTGAGTCACAACCCAGTCCCCCGTTACCACGTGCTTGCTTGAAAAGTTTAGAAGTTGAACTTGTGAGTGAGAACTCCTGCGCTGGCGGGCCGCAGGTGACACCCCATCAGACTGGTGTGGGTACGGGCCGCACCGGGTGACCACACCCACCTCGCAATGCCACTAGATTTAAGTTGTAATCGCAATGCGATTAATACAGGTTATATTAATCGCTTTGCGATTACAACTTAGATCTGAGTTCCTAATGGTTGTATTGCTAGAATTGACTAATATAGCACTATTTTCTCAATCTTCGTTATATTCTAGCAATACAACCATTAGGAACTCAGATCTAAGTTGTAATCGCAATGTGATTAATACAGGTTATATTAATTGCATTGCGAATTTAACTTGCCACACTCTGCGTCAACTACGTAATTTTCCATGGAAGTTTTGCCATGGATCCCCCTCCGGCATGCCACAGTCCAGGTGTTAGTCCCCTTGAAACAACTATTGTGGCCAGAAAGAGTCCCTGTGGGTTTTAAAATTCGCCTGTCTATTGGAGTCTATGGCGGTTCGCCCGTTCACGAACATTTGCGGAAATTCGCGATCGCCGTTCGCGAACGGAAAATTTTATGTTTGCGACATCTCTAATCAAGGGCCGGTGTATGGAATAGATTTTAGCAACCGGGAGATGGAAAAAGATGCTTGGTCGGTCCTCTTGCTTCCAATTTGGGGCACTGCGCGTACGCCTTGCAATGTACTGTGCCACCAGATATGAGTGGTGTGTTTAAGTAGTACTATTCCTATCAGTTTAATCCCTGTTATGTCCCCTATCAGGTGACTTGTATGGAATAGTTTTTAGACAACCGCTGTCATGCCCTGTTCAGGCTATGTGCGGAGGTCTGCCAGATTAGCAGCACGTGTCTAGATTTTTGTTTTGGAGTCGAGCTAGATCCGCCTCCCTTCAGGTGCACTGGGTGGGGTCGTGGGTTTCAGTTAAAATAACACCCACTCCCAGTGTTCCATGCGGGTTATAGCTTCTGTCTGGCTCTGTGAATGCAAGGAAGGAAGGAAGGATTGGCTGTTCCTGCTCAGAAAAGATAAGTTGGTTTTTGTTTTCTGGTTGTTTGCTGTCTAGGCTGTTAGAGAGACGTCTGTCCCCTCCAGGTTTTGAGGGAGAAGGCTGCCTCTGTTCCCCTTTCACCATCTTAGGGACTCTAGGGTATTTTCAGCCCAGGCACGAGGACACGTTATTCCCACCTTAAGGGTCTGAACGTGGGCATAGCAGTATAGGGAGAGCTGGTAGGGATTTGTCAGGAGGTGACCTTGATCCCCAGCTTCTCGCCTAGATACTGTACTTGTTTGTTTATGTTTCTGTGTATCTGATATCCTGTCCGCCGTGACAACCGCAAAGAGTTGTCAATAGTTGACACACTCATGACATAAATTTATTCCTCTATGCTTCAATCTTGGTGTAGTGATGACTGTGCTTGTGTGCACGTTTGGGAGATTGCAGGCGATGGGGTTTTTTCAAAGCCTATGGTCGTGCTGTGGTAGTTCAGTGACAGTTATGTGACCCAGAAAACAATGATTCTGCAGTGTGGGCCCATTGTTGGCCTAGTAGGCTTTAATGATCACCTTAGATGATCACAAAGAAAATAAATGTTTTTTTCTATTCAAAATTATCCAGCTGATCTCTTTTGGTCTGTTCACAATGAAGCAACGACCTTATCATCTGGGGTGTGCCAACATTGCCATTGCCAACACACTCATAGAGGTGGTCTCTTCATTTTGATACGCAAGCCCCTTCACCACAACAAGGTAACGATCACGAAGGGGAATTGACACATGTATGTGCCTTTTCTTTTGTTTTTGCAGCCACAGTGCAGCACCAGAGGCCAGAAAAATTTGGCATGTACACATGCCTGAAAAATGTGGTATTGTTGCAGCACCTGCTGTAGCAGCGGCCAGAAAAATTGATGTTTTCCAGGCAAAAAGTGCACTAAAACATTTTGGCTTTAACCCTAGTTGGTGGAAGATAAGTCACGCAAGTCATCCGGCATGCAGAGATAAAATACAGTAGCGTGTGGACCATTTTTAGCCCAAGGCAGCTCATCTCATCACCAAGCCTTTTTTTTAGTCAAATGTATCGCCCACTGTCAGTCCCTTCGGGATCCATGCCTCATTCATCTTAATAAAGGTGAGGTAATCTAGACTTTTTTGACCTAGGTGACTTCTCTTCTCAGTGACAATACCTCTTGCTGCACTGAAGGTCCTTTCTGACAGGACACTTGAAGCTGGGCAGGCCAGAAGTTCTATCGCAAATTGGGATAGCTCAGGCCACAGGTCAAGCCTGCACACCCAGTAGTGAAGGGGTTTATCACTCCTCAGAGTGTCGATATCTGCAGTTAAGGCGAGGTAGTCTGTTACCTGTCGGTCGAGTCGTTCTCTGAGGGTGGACCCCAAAGGGCTGTGGTGATACGTAGGACTTAAAAAGCTCTGCATGTCCTCCAATAAACATCACGTCTGTAAAGCGTCCTGTCCTTGCCGGCGTGGTCGTGGTAGGAGGATTACTTTCACCTCTTTCCCTGTTAGATTTCCGTTGTGCTGTGACATCACCCTTATACGCTGTGTAAAGCATACTTTTTAATTTATTTTGGAACTGCTGCATCCTTTTCGACTTGCGGTAATTCGATAACATTTCGGGCACTTTCTGCTTATACCGGGGGTTTAGTAGTGTGGCCACCCAGTACAGGTCGTTCTCTATCAGACTTTTTATACGAGGGTCCCTCAACAGGCACGACAGCATGAAAGACCCCATTTGCACAAGGTTGGATGCCGAGCTACTCATGTTCCGTTCCTCGTCCTCAGTGATCTCACTGAAAGTCGGTTCTTCCGCCCAGCCACGTACAACACCACGGGTACCAGATAGGTGACAACGAGCACCCTGGGATGCCTGCTGTGGTTGGTCTTCCTCCTCCTCCTCAAAGCCACATTCCTCCTCTGACTCCTCTTCCTCACAATCCTCTTCCAGCGTTGCTGCAGGTCCTGCAAGCGATGCTGATAAGGCTGTTTCTGGTGGTGATGGTGACCACAACTCTTCCTCTTCATGCTCATCTACGGCCTGATCCAGCACTGTTCGCAGGGCACGCTCCAGGAAGAAAACAAATGGGATGATGTCGCTGATGGTGCCTTCGGTGCGACTGACTAGGTTTGTCACCTCCTCAAAAGGACGCATGAGCCTACAGGCATTGCGCATGAGCGTCCAGTAACGTGGCAAAAGAATTCCCAGCTCCGCAGAGGCAGTCCTAGCACCCCGGTCATACAAATATTCGACGGCTTTTTCTTGTTGGAGCAGGCGGTCAAACATTACAAGTGTTGAATTCCAACGTGTCGGGCTGTTGCAAATCAAGCGCCTCACTGGCATGTTTCGCTGCTGGATATCTGAAAAGTGCGCCATGGCCGTGTAGGAACGCCTGAAATGGCCACACACCTTTCTGGCCTGCTTGAGGATGTCCTGTAAGCCTGGCTACTTATGCACAAAGCGTTGTACAATCAGATTCAAAACATGTGCCATGCACGGCACATGTGTCAACTTGCCCAAATTCAATGCCGCCAACAAATTGCTTCCCTTGTCACACACCACTTTGCCCATCTCCAGTTGGTGCGGAGTCAGCCACTTATCCACCTGTGCGTTCAGGGCGGACAGGAGTGCTGGTCCGGTGTGACTCTCTGCTTTCAGGCAAGTCAACCCCAAGACTGCGTGACACTGTCGTATCCGGGATGTGGAATAGCTCCTGGGGGGGTGCAGTGTATGTGGAGCAAGAAGAGGACTCAGCCGAGGAGGTTAGCGAAGAGGATGGAGTAGGAGGAGTAGAGGAGTTGGCAGCAGTCGTGGCGGTGTCACCAACTCCTCTGCAGAGCCACGCATTACATGCTTGGCAGCCGTCAGCAGGTTTACCCATTGAGCAGTGTAGGTGATATACCTGCCCTGACCGTGCTTTGCAGACCAGGTATCAGTGGTCAGATGGTCCCGTGCCCCAACAATGTGTGCCAGACATGCCATCACTTCCTTTTGCACAATCGAGTACAGGCTGGGGATTGCCTTTTGTGCAAAGAAATTTCGGCCGGGTACCTTCCACTGCGTTGTCCCAATAGCTACAAATTTTTGTAAGGCCTCAGACTCCACCAGCTTGTATGGTAAAAGCTGGCGGGCTAAGAGTTCTGACAAGCCAGCTGTCAGACACCGGGCAAGAGGGCGACTTTGTGACATTGGCTTCTTACACTCAAACATGTCCTTGACAGACACCTGACTGTGGGCAGATGAGCAGGAACTGCTCAAAGCGAGAGACGGAGTGGCGGATGGTTGAAAGGGGGCAAGGAGGACAACAGTGGTTGACTTGGCTGAAGATGCTGGACCAGGAGGAGGATGGCGGCTTTGAGTTTGTGTGCTGCTTGTACTAATGTGTTGATCCCATAGGCGTTTGTGATTTGAGATCATGTGCCTTCGCAAAGCAGTTGTACCTAGGTGGGTGTTGGACTTCCCACGACTCAGTTTCTTTTGGCACAGGTTGCAAATGGCATTGCTGGTGTCAGAAGCAGACACACAAAAAAAATGCCACACTGCTGATCTCTGCAATGACTTCATTCTGGTGGTGGCAACAGCATGCGTCGATTGGCGTGCTGTCTGGCTGACCCCGGGTGCCGATGCATGCTGTCTTACTGTGCCACTAGCTCCTTGCGACGACCTCCACCTGCTTCCAACTCGTCTCCTCCTCCTCTCTGTCTCCCCACATCTGAACTTTCCCCCTGTTCTTCTTCTCTTCGAGCGGGCACCCACGTGACATCCACGGACACATCGTCATCATCAACCGCTTCACTTGTATCTGACAACCCAGCAAAGGAAGCAGCAGCGGGTACAACATCATCATTATCACACCGTACATCCATGTGTGTAATGCTGCCTGATTGAGACATATCCCTGTTATCTACATCCTCTGGCAATAATGGTTGCGCATCACTCATTTCTTCCAACTGATGTGTAAATAACTCCTCTGACAAATCAAGTGAAGCAGCTGTGGTGCTAGTGTTGGTGGTGGCGGCAGGAGGGCGAGTGGTAACTTGAGAGGTGCCCGAAGCTGAGCTGGAGGAGGATGGTGCGTCAAAGTTCCGAGCGGAAGCTTTAGAAGATTGGGTGTCCTGTGTTAGCCAGTCAACTATGTCCTCAGAACTTTTCGAGTTCAGGGTACGTGGCCTCTGAACACTGGGCATTATTCTAGGGCCAAAGGGAATCGCAGCACCACGACCACGACGGCCCCCAGAAACCGTTTATCACAGCGCATTGCATTTCTATACCGTCTAAGTGCTTCAATCACATATTGGGAAAAAGTGAAAATAAAAATATACGCACAAATTTCACTGAATCTGCACACAGTTTTCTTGCCTGCGGCAGAAACCGTTTATCGCAGCGCATTGCATTTCTATACCGTCTGAGTGCTTTAGGCCCATATATTTGGAGAAATTGAAAATCTGTATATATACACATTTCACTAAATCAGCACCCAGTTTTCTTGTCTGCAGTTTAAAATTTTAAATCGCAGTGCATTGCATTTCTGTACCATATGTGCGCTTCAGGCCCATATATTGGGAGTAATAGTCATAAATATAAACCACATCATAAAACTTACAGTACAGTGTTTGTACTGCAGATTACAATAATCTGTGGCTAAAATACTGTCCAAAATCTGTGCTGTTCTGTCATATACTGCCCTGTATCTGAAAACTGTATTTTGTGGACAGCTAAAAAAAAACTGCATCACAACCAGTAAAAAATCCATAAATATGAAGTCCAGCACTAAGGGACGGGGAAGTGGGCGTTATGCTGATGGTTCAGTAATAAAAGCAGGCTTCGTTCAGCTGTAGAACAAAAAAATGGCGCACCATAGGGTAATAACGTTTTAGATAGGTAATAAGTAGTATCTCCAAAAAATGGAGGCTCACCTGGTAGAGTTGTGCTAAATTAGGCACAACTCTAATGAAGACGTATGTCAGGTTGGCATAAGCCCCTCACGGCAGATGGTATGCAGCCCGGGATGAGTGCTTCTGTTCAGGGATGCCTGGAATCCCTCAAAGCCAGTAGTTCAAAAAAGAATATCCCACGGCGCAAGAACCACCCAGTAGTTGGAATAGAATGAGGGTTCTTTTTTATTAAGCAAGCGGTACAACGCGTTTCGGGGATATACCGCTTCAGGTACAAATGACTTGCATACATACAAGCAAATTACATACACTTAAATACATTGTAAAAAAAGCAAAAGACAAAGGGGGTGGGAAAGGGGCGGGTCAATGTGCAGTGCTAGGAAAGCTCTCAAAGCTTGGCAAAAGGAAAGAGTAAAATGTTTAGATACCTGGATATTTTATTTAAATCGGTTTTCTTAGGATCTATGGTCAAAAGATCGACCCTCAAACATGGTGCGATCTCTAGTTCATGATTTATTAGTTAGGGTAATAGTTTGTGTGGGTGCAGGACCTAGGAGAGTCATGTGATCCGATCACATGACCTATTTTGCAACATGTGACCTCCTTCAGCTAAATGCATCAAGCACAGTGCGGCCACATCAGGAGACAGCTGGTCACATGAACTATCGGCCAGTCACATGATCCGGCAGCTGTACACATCACTCCCCGTCTCCTGGCAACCAGAAGCTAATGCCACGTCAGAAGCGGAGTGTAAGGCTGGCTGGGAGGAGGGAGGTTCGTCCGTTCCTATCATGCTGATAAAGAGCAGTTTGCAAGGAGCTCAAGGTGCATTTCAGTGATTGTAATGATGTTGTTGAATGAAATACAATCCGTAGAAACTAGTGCTAGTATTTAACTATTTCAGGTAATACAATAATCCCTGACATAATGAAAGATATTTTGGGTACCAGTACTGGTGAATGGCACTAGTATTTGACTACATTAGGGAATACAGCAATCCCTGATCTAATGAAAAATATTCTGGGTACAATAAGTTAAATGTAATACATAAATGCAGAAAATAATACTGATAGATATATATAGTGAAAGATATTGTGGGTACAAATAAAATCCTTATATATAATGAAAGGTATTGTGGGTACAAATAAATTGGATGTAATATATTCTAGCAATAAAACGTGGGTAAAATATATATATAAAATGTGGTACACTAAAAATGAAATAAATGCCAATAAGACTCTAAAAGGATATAATGGGAATGTTTAAAAAATACATGTGGAATATGGGGAAAAACACGGCTAAGACGTCGCTAAAATATAGTAGTCCCGGGTGGATGTAAAATATGTGTGAAATAGCTGAACTGGAAAATCAATAGATCCTTGTGTATTTTGGGGCGGGCAAGTTGGAAAGAAGGTATATGGAGTGTCATATGTACTGGATGGTGATATTATAAAAGGAGGGAATGGGGGCATATAGTAAGGGAGGGACTAATTATTGGGGCGGGGTTAAAGGAGGAGGGATATTCATAAATTAATTTCAAAGGCTTCGTTTAGGCCATATGGATTAAGGCAATTCAATTTGTATATCCAGAATATCTCGCGTTTCCTCAGAGTCTGGATAACATTATATCCGTTTGATCGGACTTGTTCAATCGGAGTAACCGTGAACCCGAAAAAGGAGCCTTGCTGGCGGATAGTGGCATGTCTAGAGACGCTGTGTTGGAGGAACTTCTTCTTAACATTGGATCTATGCTTGTTGAGCCGATTGCGCAAGGTTTGTATAGTGCGCCCTACATAGCGGAGGTTACATGGGCATGTGATAAGATAAATGATGTTCGATGATCCGCAGTCCAAATCATCCTTAATTACAAAAGATTCGTCATTCCGGCCCAAAAAAAAAAAAGATGTAGTGATGTTTAGGGATCTGCAGCATAAGCATCTCGGTTGATTACACCTATAGCTCCCCGGTGTCCTGGAGCTGACTGGTCTGACTACTTGATCCCGTCTACTTTTCAGTTTACTTGGTGCTAACATATTTTTCAGTGATCTTGCTCTTCTAAAAATTAGAGAAGGTTGTTTGGTGAATTGAAGAAAAGACAAATGGTGGCTCTCTCACTGTACCACTTCTGGATTGGTGCACAACCCCTCAGCACTCCCAATTGCTGGTGAATAGAAATTGGAAAAAACTTAGATAGGGGGTCACTCAAAATATCAGGCAAACACTTGGGGATATGTATCCACACTCACTTTATAATACATACATTACACAATAATAAATGCTACATAAAACATGTCATAAAATACAATATAAAATATAAACCATTGGAATAGAAGTTATGAGACGCACAAGAGTGGGTGAGGCCACAGATGGAGGTGCTCACAGTAAAAAAGGATTCGCCCCTCCTTTACAAGTAAGACAATATAAAATGGTGTACTGGGCACTCACACTATAGGCAGAACCACAAATAAAATCGATACTGATGACTGAATTAAGATTTAGTAGTATTTATTAGTATATCTTGTCGCTTAATGAATCAATAAAATAGAATAAAATACAATACAATAAACTGGACTATCTAAAAGTCAATGGAATAACAATGGAATATAATAATACATTAGTAATACCTAAAACGAAATAGAATAGTGGTAATTAGCCAATAAATATAGAATTGAATAGCGAATGGTAAAACACGGCTATGAAAACATCTGATGTAGTTTATAGGACAGTCGGGTTCCTGGCCAAAGAAATGATATTTATAATGATGATGATGATGCTGGGCCAAAATCTATGGATAATCCAAATTCAATGGAACAGTGAAAGAGCAATGCTAGCGTTGCAGTGAGTGTAATATGCGGCGTCCCGCTTATACTCACTGTTCGATGATTATTAGTGTAAGATACACTGCTGTAGCTCCGGTTCTCTGTCACCCAATAGCTGTTCCCAGGTTGTCTTCCGCCACCGGTTTAGTACGGCTCCGGGCACCGCTCCGTATGATTCAAGAGCCGATGTCCTTCAAGCCTGTGTGTGCCTGCTTCCACGCTGGATTAAGTTTGCGGTCACAAAATAAGGATGTGCTCGTTCTCAGGTTTTTGAGAGGTTCAAGCTCCTGATGACTCAGCGTGCCAGGTTCTCTTAGAAGATGTTCCGGTTATGTAGCGTCAGCCTGGAGAAAATTCAACACTTGGTGTGACAAGGGTTCAATTGGAGATAAGCTGGGGGTCTTGGATCAAACGCGTTTCGGGGCTTCACGTTGCCCCTTCCTCAGCGTTTGATCCAAGACCCCCAGCTTATCTCCAATTGAACCCTTGTCACACCAAGTGTTGAATTTTCTCCAGGCTGACGCTACATAACCGGAACATCTTCTAAGAGAACCTGGCACGCTGAGTCATCAGGAGCTTGAACCTCTCAAAAACCTGAGAACGAGCACATCCTTATTTTGTGACCGCAAACTTAATCCAGCGTGGAAGCAGGCACACACAGGCTTGAAGGACATCGGCTCTTGAATCATACGGAGCGGTGCCCGGAGCCGTACTAAACCGGTGGCGGAAGACAACCTGGGAACAGCTATTGGGTGACACAGAGAACCGGAGCTACAGCAGTGTATTTTACACTAATAATCATCGAACAGTGAGTATAAGCGGGACGCCGCATATTACACTCACTGCAACGCTAGCATTGCTCTTTCACTGTTCCATTGAATTTGGATTATCCATAGATTTTGGCCCAGCATCATCATCATTATAAATATCATTTCTTTGGCCAGGAACCCGACTGTCCTATAAACTACTTTATACTATATCAGATGTTTTCATAGCCGTGTTTTACCATTCGCTATTCAATTCTATATTTATTGGCTAATTACCACTATTCTATTTCGTTTTAGGTATTACTAATGTATTATTATATTCCATTGTTATTCCATTGACTTTTAGATAGTCCAGTCCATTGTATTGTATTTTATTCTATTTTATTGATTCATTAAGCGACAAGATATACTAATAAATACTACTAAATCTTAATTCAGTCATCAGTATCGATTTTATTTGTGGTTCTGCCTATAGTGTGAGTGCCCAGTACACCATTTTATATAAAATATAAACCGCTATATCCCAATGTCTATTGGGGTTGTAGCCACAATTAAGGACTAACTGTACCAAACTGGCTCAAGCTGACCATAGATCCCAAATGTCTATTGATAGTCACAATGGGGATAAAAGTTCCTCAAGTTGCCGTTTGAAATAAATAGAGAGTCACTCTTCCATTGGTGGATCTAGGTAGTACTATAAATAATCGGTCAATTGTACATTACCATGTCGGACCTTCGGTGAAGTCTCCCGCTTCCAAATGTGACGCTGTATAAAGTTCAGCAGGCTGATGCGGCACTATAGTAGACGCTTCCTGCTGTGACCTTCCAGGACCTTACGTGGCGTCCCACGTGGTTCACTGTTTGGTCATGTGCTGATGACGTCTTCTGCGCGGAGATTTCAAATCACCTGTGTCCGATTTGTTGGTATATTCGTATATTCGTATATGTTCAGATACGAAATACAGCTGCTGCTTGGATGATCCCTCACTGTTTCCCAAACGCGTTTCGGGGATGAGCCCCTTCTTCAGTGGTTGAACAGTGGAGATGAAATGTCCTCTTTATATAGTGTCCATGTTAAAAACATGTGGGTTGGGACATTAGATTAGCCAGGTGAGGGATATCTCAAAGAGCAGGAATGACCCAGTGTTAGAGGATCGGAGCTTATCATTTGGTGTTATGTACCTTCATATCAAAGAGCACTTCATATTTCATGGCGGACTAATAAAACCGGTCGAAATTGATATATAAATAATATACAGACCCTAAAATGATAAAATCGTAAAAAACGCACCTGCGGTTCTAATGCGTTATCGATGCGTTTTTTCGAAAAAATGGTAAAAATGGATCAAATTAATAATACAGGATACATATATGAATTCTAAAACTTTATACACATGAAATAAGAACAATATATATAATTTACTTGCATCTTCAAAAGCTTGTACATTCATAGAAGTAGAGATGTAATGGGGGCATTGAGCTGGCGGGAGAGAGAGATCTGGGTGCTGAAAAACAGCCTGACAGATGTCCCTGTCCCACCAGGCCAACGCCCCAATTTATAAGAAGCCAAATAGTTCCAAATCGGCATTTAGGCCTCTTGGTAAAAGTGTGTCAAATTCAAATATTCTTTTAGATTCCAATCTGGACATCTGTAGGATGTGATTACCTCCTCTCCATGCATATCTCACTTTTTCTAGCGCCATATACTTAAGGCTTGATGGATCACTATCATGGTGATCTTTATAGTGTTTAGATAGTGTGTGTAATTCATATCCTTTTTTTATGTTTGAGATGTGTTCCGACACTCTTTTCCTTAAGGTTCGCTTTGTTCTGCCGATATATTGTTTATGACATGGGCATTCAATTAAGTATATAACATTGGCAGAATCACATGTCATACCCTCCCTTATATCCATTGAAAAGGAGTTTTGAGTTGATTGTGCCTTTGAAGTTTTTTTGGGGAATTTAGTAGTTTTGCAATTAGAGCAGCGTTCACATCTGTGAAAGCCGCTGAAGGATAGCCAATTTTGTTTTCCCTGTGTGGTATGTTCCTTCTTTTTCACTGAGGGGGCAACTTTAAGACCCAAATTGGGGACCCTGGTGTATGTAATTTGAGGTATGGCAGTTAATAACGGTCCCACTATTTTGTCACCAAGCAGATGATGCCAATACTTTTTGATTATTCTTTCCATGCCTTTGTATTGGGCATGAAATGGTAGGATCATTCTCAAATTGTCCTCCATTGTCTCTCTGCTTGGGGACAAAAAAGTCCTCTCTTCTCATCATTCTGACTTCCTCTAGTGAACCCTCCAAGAGATGGATAGGGTATTCTTTCTCCAAAAATTGCTGTTTTAATGTTTCTGCCTCCGTCTCAAATTGTAATTCCTGAGTGCAGTTGCGTTTTAATCTCCTAAATTGACTTTTTGGCACATTAGTCAACCATCTAGGTAAATGGCAACTCGTGTATAGTATATAACTATTTTTGCTTACGGGCTTCTGATATGTACTACACACGAGTTTATTGTCTTCCGCTGTGATGTTTAGATCTAAGAACTGTATATTCGTGTCACTAATGGTGGAGGTGAATTTGAGATTCCAATCATTTCTATTTATTTCTTCCAAAAACAATGAGAGTGCTGGCATTGTATCCTGCCATACAAATATCACATCTATATACCTTCTCCATAGTACCAGACCCGCCCCCAGCATTGGCTCAATGGTAGTAGATTCCCACTGGGCCATAAATAAATTTGCATAGCTGGGGGCGAATCTGGTACCCATGGCGGTTCCTTTACATTGTACGTAAAACTCATCATTGAATAAGAAATAATTGTTTCAATATATAATCAACCCCCTCCATTATATACAGGATCTGTTCTTCTTTCATAGTACCGTGTGTAGTAAGTTGCTGACGCAAAGATTTCAAACCTAACGTATGATCGATTATAGTGTAGAGGGAATTCACATCTAAGGTGCCCAAGATCCACCCCTTCTTAAACTCCATCTCCTCCAATACCTTGATAACATCTGTCGTATCCTTTATATACGAAGGTATAGTCTTTACCACAGGCTGCAATAGTCTGTCTATATACCCTGATAAATTGGAGGAGATGGAGTTTATCCCTGATATTATGGGTCTCCCCGGGGGTTTCTGTGGATCTTGGGAATACAATACAGCACAGGTAACCTTTTTTCTGTGTTTGTAATGTATTTACCCTCTTGTTCTAACAAAACACCAGAATCAGTACCTTTTTTGCAGTATTGCACCAACAATCTAAAATATTCCTCCGTGGGGTCTTGTTTAAGTTTCTTATATGTGGTTTCATCTTGCAATTGTCTAAGACATTCTTGATTATAATCTGTCGTATTTAAAACCACTATTGCACCCCCTTTGTCCGCTGGCCTGATAGTTATATCATTGATGGATTGTAACTGTTTAATTGCCTCAATCTCCTTCTTAGTGAGGTTATTCTTTATATTATAACCCTTCAGTTTTCTTAGATCGTTCTCAACACACTTTTTAAAAGTTGCCACTTGGTGACTAATCTCTTGTTTAGGGTAGTGTTTTGAACTTATTTTCAGCCCTGTGTGTATATAATTAGTGTTATTAAAATCCGCATTTATTTGTTTTATCACTGGATTTTTGATGAAGTATTTTTTCAAGCAGTTTCCTAATAAATTTCTCCACCCCTATATAGGTGGAGAACTTGTCTAACTTAGTAGTAGGGGCATATTTTAAACCTTTGTTCAACAGAGTTATCTGAACATCCGTAAGTTCGAGAACGATCTAAGAAAACTGAAGGGTTATAATATAAAGAATAACCTCACTAAGAAGGAGATTGAGGCAATTAAACAGTTACAATCCATCAATGATATAACTATCAGGCCAGCGGACAAAGGGGGTGCAATAGTGGTTTTAAATACGACAGATTATAATCAAGAATGTCTTAGACAATTGCAAGATGAAACCACATATAAGAAACTCAAACAAGACCCCACGGAGGAATATTTTAGATTGTTGGTGCAATACTGCAAAAAAGGTACTGATTCTGGTGTTTTGTTAGAACAAGAGGGTAAATACATTACAAACACAGAAAAAAGGTTACCTGTGCTGTATTGTATTCCCAAGATCCACAAAGATCCACAGAAACCCCCGGGGAGACCCATAATATCAGGGATAAACTCCATCTCCTCCAATTTATCAGGGTATATAGACAGACTATTGCAGCCTGTGGTAAAGACTATACCTTCGTATATAAAGGATACGACAGATGTTATCAAGGTATTGGAGGAGATGGAGTTTAAGAAGGGGTGGATCTTGGGCACCTTAGATGTGAATTCCCTCGACACTATAATCGATCATACGTTACGTTTGAAATCTTTGCGTCAGCAACTTACTACACACAGGTACTATGAAAGAAGAACAGATCCTGTATATAATGGAGGGGGTTGATTATATATTGAAACACAATTATTTCTTATTCAATGATGAGTTTTACGTACAATGTAAAGGAACCGCCATGGGTACCAGATTCGCCCCCAGCTATGCAAATTTATTTATGGCCCAGTGGGAATCTACTACCATTGAGCCAATGCTGGGGGCGGGTCTGGTACTATGGAGAAGGTATATAGATGTGATATTTGTATGGCAGGATACAATGCCAGCACTCTCATTGTTTTTGGAAGAAATAAATAGAAATGATTGGAATCTCAAATTCACCTCCACCATTAGTGACACAAATATACAGTTCTTAGATCTAAACATCACAGCGGAAGACAATAAACTCGTGTGTAGTACATATCAGAAGCCCGTAAGCAAAAATAGTTATATACTATACACGAGTTGCCATTTACCTAGATGGTTGACTAATGTGCCAAAAAGTCAATTTAGGAGATTAAAACGCAACTGCACTCAGGAATTACAATTTGAGACGGAGGCAGAAACATTAAAACAGCAATTTTTGGAGAAAGAATACCCTATCCATCTCTTGGAGGGTTCACTAGAGGAAGTCAGAATGATGAGAAGAGAGGACTTTTTTGTCCCCAAGCAGAGAGACAATGGAGGACAATTTGAGAATGATCCTACCATTTCATGCCCAATACAAAGGCATGGAAAGAATAATCAAAAAGTATTGGCATCATCTGCTTGGTGACAAAATAGTGGGACCGTTATTAACTGCCATACCTCAAATTACATACACCAGGGTCCCCAATTTGGGTCTTAAAGTTGCCCCCTCAGTGAAAAAGAAGGAACATACCACACAGGGAAAACAAAATTGGCTATCCTTCAGCGGCTTTCACAGATGTGAACGCTGCTCTAATTGCAAAACTACTAAATTCCCCAAAAAAACTTCAAAGGCACAATCAACTCAAAACTCCTTTTCAATGGATATAAGGGAGGGTATGACATGTGATTCTGCCAATGTTATATACTTAATTGAATGCCCATGTCATAAACAATATATCGGCAGAACAAAGCGAACCTTAAGGAAAAGAGTGTCGGAACACATCTCAAACATAAAAAAAGGATATGAATTACACACACTATCTAAACACTATAAAGATCACCATGATAGTGATCCATCAAGCCTTAAGTATATGGCGCTAGAAAAAGTGAGATATGCATGGAGAGGAGGTAATCACATCCTACAGATGTCCAGATTGGAATCTAAAAGAATATTTGAATTTGACACACTTTTACCAAGAGGCCTAAATGCCGATTTGGAACTATTTGGCTTCTTATAAATTGGGGCGTTGGCCTGGTGGGACAGGGACATCTGTCAGGCTGTTTTTCAGCACCCAGATCTCTCTCTCCCGCCAGCTCAATGCCCCATTACATCTCTACTTCTATGAATGTACAAGCTTTTGAAGATGCAAGTAAATTATATATATTGTTCTTATTTCATGTGTATAAAGTTTTAGAATTCATATATGTATCCTGTATTATTAATTTGATCCATTTTTACCATTTTTTCGAAAAAACGCATCGATAACGCATTAGAACCGCAGGTGCGTTTTTTACGATTTTATCATTTTAGGGTCTGTATATTATTTATATATCAATTTCGACCGGTTTTATTAGTCCGCCATGAAATATGAAGTGCTCTTTGATATGAAGGTACATAACACCAAATGATAAGCTCCGATCCTCTAACACTGGGTCATTCCTGCTCTTTGAGATATCCCTCACCTGGCTAATCTAATGTCCCAACCCACATGTTTTTAACATGGACACTATATAAAGAGGACATTTCATCTCCACTGTTCAACCACTGAAGAAGGGGCTCATCCCCGAAACGCGTTTGGGAAACAGTGAGGGATCATCCAAGCAGCAGCTGTATTTCGTATCTGAACATATACGAATATACCAACAAATCGGACACAGGTGATTTGAAATCTCCGCGCAGAAGACGTCATCAGCACATGACCAAACAGTGAACCACGTGGGACGCCACGTAAGGTCCTGGAAGGTCACAGCAGGAAGCGTCTACTATAGTGCCGCATCAGCCTGCTGAACTTTATACAGCGTCACATTTGGAAGCGGGAGACTTCACCGAAGGTCCGACATGGTAATGTACAATTGACCGATTATTTATAGTACTACCTAGATCCACCAATGGAAGAGTGACTCTCTATTTATTTCAAACGGCAACTTGAGGAACTTTTATCCCCATTGTGACTATCAATAGACATTTGGAATCTATGGTCAGCTTGAGCCAGTTTGGAACAGTTAGTCCCCAATTGTGGCTACAACCCCAATAGACATTGGGATATAGCGGTTTATATTTTATATTGTATTTTATGACATGTTTTATGTAGCATTTATTATTGTGTAATGTATGTATTCTAAAGTGAGTGTGGATACATATCCCCAAGTGTTTGCCTGATATTTTGAGTGACCCCCTATCTAAGTTTTTTCCAATTCCTTGTTTGGTTAATTCTATATTCAGAAAGGGGTCCTTTTTCAGAATATACCAGTGTCTGGACAGGACTCTCCGGATATCCGCATGGTTACTGTTATAGGTAGTTAGGAAATTAGTGTTACTGCGTTTCGTGTCGTTTTGTTTCTTGGTTCCTACCAGACATTCTGATTGTGTGAATGATTTTGCTTTATTGAAGGCTGCATCTACAATGTCTGTTGGATAGCCCTTTTGTAGGAACCTAGATCGAATTACCCTGCTTTGTGTGATGAAGTCATCATCTCTAGAGCAGTTGCGTCTAATTCGCTTGAATATTCCAGGTAACTGTTGCAATCAACTTTTTTTGAAAAATGTTCGTGTGTTGACTGTTCCATTGTTTGTTCTTAGTTCTAGGTCAAGATATTCTGCTGTAGACTTATCGCTTGTGCCTGAAAAAGTTAGGCCCCAGTTGGTGGAATTAAGGTGTTCAATAAAACTGTTTATTGTTAAAAGATCCCCCTCCCAATCCAGATCAGATCGTCTATGTAACGACGGTAAAATATTATGTTTTGTGCCCAAAACTTCGATTTGTAAATAAAAGCATCCTCAAAAGCCCCCATAAAAAGATTAGCAAAACTGGGCGCAAAACGCGTGCCCATCGCGGTCCCTTTTGTCTGTAGGTACAGAACGGCTTCAAACTTAAAAATATTGAGTGAGAATAAAATGAATGCTCCTTAGAATAAAATCATTTTGTTCTGATGGTAATTGATCATCAATATCTAGATAACCCTTTACACAGTTAATGCCCAAATCGTGCTGGATATTTGAGTAGAGCGATGTGACATCCAAGGTCAACCAATGGTATGTTTCTTTCCATTCAACATTCTGTATGAGTTGTATTAGGGTAGTGGAATCTCTGAGATATGATGGCAGTTGTACTACATATTTTTGTAAAAAAAAATCAACATAATGAGATAGGTTGCATGTGAGTGATGAAATGCCTGAAATAATTGGACAGCCAGGAGGATTGGAAATATTTTTGTGAATTTTTGGTAAGTGATAAAAAGTGGCAATCACTGGATCCGTGACATGAATGTAATTAAATTCCTTTTTACTAAGAATATGAGACGCTGAGTTGATAAGGGCCTTGAATGACTGTTGGTGTTCCTTGAGAGGGTTCTCAGCCAGCTGTTGGTAGTATTCAGTGTCAGACAGTATGCGTATCGCCTCTTTAGTGTAGTCATACCTATCCTGTAGTACGATGCCACCCCCTTTGTCCGCATTGTGGATTATTAGATCCGGGTTATCCTGTAATCGTTTGATGGTCAACTTCTCTTTGGTGCTGAGGTTATGTTTTTCGATTTGTATTTTGTCGATGGATCTGAAATCATCCAAAACCAGATCATAAAAGGTTTCTATAAAGTTCCCCCTATGGTGTAGGGGGTAAAAGCTGGATCGTGGCCTCAATCAGTGTTGATAAACTGTTCTTTTGGTATGGCGTCTGCCAGTTCTTCCGGTGGGTCCGCCTCTTTTGTCTGGTTCGCTATGATGTTGAAATGTCTCTTCAGAGTAAGGTTTCTGATAAAATTGTGTAGGTCAAGGAAAAGGTTGAATCCGTCAACTTTCGCAGAGCGGCAGAATGAAAGGCCCTTGGATAAAACCTTTGTTTCTTCTTGGTTTAATTGGTAACTGGAACAGTTGAAGATCTTTATCTCTTTTCTCTGATTGCATGCTGATTTCAAATTCTTCTTTTGAGCCTGCCCCCCCCCCCCCCTACTTCCCCTCCTACATTTTTTCTTTTTATAGGTCTGGTTCCCAGCGGATGAAAATAATTGGTTATTGTGACGGTCGTTGGACTTTTTAATATTGGATACGCTGAGACCGGTGTGAGGAGGGGGGGGGGGGGTAGGGATAAAAAAGAAAGCTGACCTTTTGTCATCTGTAATGAGATGTCTGAGAGTGCAGTGGCTCCAAGGTCTAGTTCTGTAGCTGGACAGTTATGACCTGATGGTGGAGTGATCATTCCTGATGGTTCAGGCAGAGGTCGTGTCACTGGGCGCAATGAAACTGTGCCTGCTGCCAAATGCGAACAGTTGGTCGGTTGGCTTGCTGACGATAATGCTTCCAGTCGGCTAAGCACCACCCTCTCTTCCACCAAGTCCAGTCTCTGTAGCCAAGAGTCTAGTCAGCCAACTCCTTGCTCAGATCATCCTTCCTCCCACCATGGAGAGGCCTGCCAAACGAGCAGAGGCGGCTCTAGACTTTGTGAGGCCTTAGGCGACACTCGAACATGAGGCCCCCACGAACACAAGATATGCAAGCGATAATAAAGATTAACTCTGGCTGTACTGTATGTGACATCACTGTGCATATTAACCCTGTACTGTGACTAAAAGTACAGGGTTAACATGCACAGTGAGTGACATCACAGTACAGGGTATACACAGTGATGTCACAGTCAGGGTTAAGCAGCTGCATGCCTGCAGCACATAGTACAATGCAGGGACGTGCACAGACATTTTGAAGGGCAGGGGCTTAAGTAAAAAAAAAAAAAAAAAGGGCACTTGTCATAATTTCAAAAAATGACTGCCCACATACATGATGCCACATGAAGGGACACTTCCAGATTGTTTTGTGGTGGCGGACAGAAAATAATGTGGTGCTTATAGAACAGACTACACAGTGTAGAGGTATACTGTATATTGTGTGGCACAGTGTAGGCTATATGTGTATAACAAACATATTTCACATGACAACTTACAATTACTTGGCTTGGCCCTTGGGGATCTCGGACGCCACTTTAACACCTTGGCTGGGGGGCTCGGCGGAGCTGATGTGTTTTATCCTAATGAGAGAGATTTCATAAGGATTTGGAGAAGGGGCAGAGGGATAGCAGAGCAGGGAGAGGCCAGTGCTGCTACTAGGGGGTCATACCATGGGGGAGTAATAAAGCCCACCATAATCTCCCCCCTGTAGTAATAATTCTACTTGAAATGTGACAGTGCAAAAAATACCACCTTGTAATGCCCCCAGTTAAGGTAATGTTCCCATAGTGTCCCCCATAATGTGCCAGTATAAAATACCCCTATAAAGTACCCCCAGTAAATGCCCCATAGTGCTCCTTTCTCCCCTTCCTCCTAGTGCCCCCATAATGTACCAGTATAAAATAGCCCTTCTTAGTGCCCCCCGGAGATGACCCCGTAGTATTCCTCTCCCCCTTCCCATAGTACCCACCATAATGTGTCCCAGTATAAAATGCCACTGTACAGAGCCCTCCATATAACATACCCTTCTTTGTGGCCTCAGTAGATGCCCCTATAGTGCCACCTAATAATGTGCCAGTGAAAAGTGCCCCCAATGATGCCCCCCGGCCTTAATGTCCTATTACTCCCCCTCCATCCATGTCACATTTCTCCCCCTTCATGTCACATCACCCCCTCCTTTTTACATCACCCCCTTCGTGCCACATTTCTTCCCTTCCCCCAATAGCACATTTCTCCCCATCCATGGGCCTGGCAGCGCAGCAGCACATCTTACCCCTCCCCCCCATGGCACATTTCTCCCCCTGCATGGGCTTGGCAGCGGCACATCTTACCCGCCCCCCCAAATGGCACATTTCACCCCCTCCATGGGCCTGGCAGGCTGGCAGCGGCACATCTTACCCGCCCCCTCCCCCCAAATGGCACATTTCTTCCCCTCCATGGGCCTGGCAGGCTGGCAGCAGCACATCTTACCCCACCCCCAATGGCACATTTCTCCCCCTCGATGGGCCTGGCAGCGGCACATCTTACCCCCCCAAAGGCACATTTCACTCCCTCCATGGGTCTGGCAGGCTGGCAATGGCACATCTTACCCCCCCCCCCCCAAAGGCACATTTCTCCCTCTCCATGGGCCTGGCAGCGGCATATATTACCCCCCAAATGGCACATTTCACCCCCTCCATGGGCCTGGCAGGCTGGCAATGGCACATCTTACCCCCCATGGCACATTTCTCCCCCTCCATGGGCACATTACTGGCACCAGTCAGTAAGTTATCAGGCCAGCCAGGGGGGGGGGAAGGGGCACAGTGGCCAGCAGGACACACACCTGAGTCAGATGACCTGACCTTGGGATTCTTCTTCAGGCACCAGTCCACAGTCCACTGTCTTCGGGGCGGTGCTGGCAGCAGCCAGACACAGACACTGAGTGAGGTGAGGCAGGGCCCTGGCTCCTTCTCCCTGGCTGCATAGCGCTCTGAGGGCAGGGCTTGCATTGCGTTCAGTCAGAGACGTGCCTGTGCGGCAGCACGCTCCGAACACCAGCAGCCAATGCTCTCTTAAAGAGGCAGAGAGCAGAGGGGCTCAGAGCGGCCGGGCCGCGGCGGCTCTTAGCTTATTAGTCCGCTTAACACTCTGCACACTGGTCTGCAGACCACCCGGAAGCCAATAAATTTGCGTTTGCGGCGGTGTCTGGGTGCGGGTGGGAGCCAGAGCGAGGCCCCCCCCAGCGCGAGACCTTAGGCGGCGGCCTAAGTGGCCTAATGGAAGAGCCGCCTCTGCAAACGAATGATCCCACACTCGGATATTCCCAGGAGCTCTTTTCAGCTCCACTATTAGATTTGGCCCTCACGGCCAGCATGCTTGAAGAGCGACCTGAGATATTTTTCCCTGATTCCCAACCTCTTGACCCTTCAGTCTCAAGAAGATGACAGTTGTGAGCGTCAATCATTAGTTCATGAGTAGTGTTGAGCGAACAGTTCGAGCATAGTTCGGGTCCGTACCGAATTTTGGGGTGTTCGTGACACGGACCCGAACCCGAACTTTTTCGTAAAAGTTCGGGTTCGTCGTTCGGCATGTATTTTGGCGCATTTTGAAAGGCTGCAAAGCAGCCAATCAACATGCATCATACTACTTGCCCTAAGATGCCATCGCAGCCATGCCTACTATTGGCAAGGCTGTGATTGGCCAAGTGCAGCATGTGACTCAGCCTCTTTATAAGCTTGTGCGCACGTCGGGACGTGCTCACTCCCGATGTGAATAGAACAGGGATAGACGCAGCTGATGCTAGGGCGAGAATAGGCAGGGATAATTGAATAACTGGAAGCAAATTTCTCTCCTCCACCTGTGATTCATCTGAACAACTGCAGCTGAGCTGCTTTTTTGATAGGGATTGGCTATTTTTAGAGTGGCCAGAGTGATTTTTCCATCCACATGTACCTGGGCTGACCGCCGGCCGCCATTTTGCGACTTGTAGTGCTGCAGCAGAAGCTGCCACAGTGTGCATTCCAAAGCTCCAAACAAGTCAGACATCTACACCTGGGATTCAGACCAATAGCGATTTAGCAGCACAGTCCAAGGCTATTTTTTTTAAAGGTTGTGCAGACCATTTTGTGGCACATGTTACTGGGCTGATAGGCGGCGGCCATCTTGGGACTAGTGCTGCAGCACAATCTCTCCCAACGTCCATTAATCACTTGTAATAGTGGTCTGTGCCATAGAAATCCTACATCAGGGACTTGGGTGTGCTTGTGTCACCCCTACTAATACCAGTCCACCTGTAAGGCCTCTTTCACACTTGCGTTGTTGGGATCCGGCATGCACTTCCGTTGCCGGAGGTGCCTGCCGGATCCGTAACAACGCAAGTGTACTGAAAGCATTTGAAGACGGAACCGTCTTCCAAATGCTTTCAGTGTTACTATGGCACCCAGGACGCTATTAAAGTCCTGGTTGCCATAGTAGTAGCGGGGAGCGGGGGAGCGGTATACTTACAGTCCGTGCGGCTCCCCGGGCGCTCCAGAATGACGTCAGAGCGCCCCATGCGCATGGATGACGTGATCCATGTGATCACGTGATCCATGCGCTTGGGGCGCCCTGACGTCACTCTGGAGCGCCCGGGGAGCCGCACGGACGGTAAGTATGCTGCTCCCCTGCTCCCCGCTACACTTACCATGGCTGTCAGGACTTTAGCGTCCCGGTAGCCATGGTAACTATTCAGAAAAAGCTAAACGTCGGGTCCGGCAATGCGCCGAAACGACGTTTAGCTTAAGGCCGGATCCGGATCAATGCCTTTCAATGGGCATTGATCCCGGATCCGGCCTTGCGGCAAGTCTTCAGGATTTTTGGCCGGAGCAAAAAGCGCAGCATGCTGCGGTATTTTCTCCGGCCAAAAAACGTTCCGTACCGGAACTGAAGACATCCTGATGCATCCTGAACGGATTACTCTCCATTCAGAATGCATTAGGATAATCCTGATCAGTATTCTTCCGGCATAGAGTCCCGACGACGGAACTCTATGCCGGAAGACAATAACGCAAGTGTGAAAGAGCCCTAATCCATACAGTGAAAAGCCATAAAGTATTCCAGTGAGGGAATTTTTTTTTTATTTAAAAAAGACCAAGTTAGTTTATCTGGCGTTCAATATACTAGATACAGTTAGGCCTGCGTTTCATACATCTGGAATTAGCAAACTAATGTGCTGGGGTTGGGAAAACATATATGTACCCATACTAGAATCTGTCAAAGAAAGAGGTACTCACATATAACAGTCATTCCATCTGTAATCCATACAGTCAAAAGACTGAAAGTATTCCAGTGAGGGAATTTTTTTTATTTAAAAAAGGCCAAGTTAGTTTATCTGGCGTTCAATATACTAGATACAGTTAGGCCTGCGTTTCATACATCTGGAATTAGCAAACTAATGTGCTGGGGTTGGGAAAACATATATGTACCCATACTAGAATCTGTCAAAAAAAGCGGTACTCACATATAACAGTCATTCCATCTGTAATCCATACAGTCAAAAGACTGAAAGTATTCCAGTGAGGGAATTTTTTTTTTATTTAAAAAAGGCCAAGTTAGTTTATCTGGCGTTCAATATACTAGATACAGTTAGGCCTGCGTTTCATACATCTGGAATTAGCAAACTAATGTGCTGGGGTTGGGAAAACATATATGTACCCATACTAGAATCTGTCAAAGAAAGCGGTACTCACATATAACAGTCATTCCATCTGTAATCCATACAGTCAAAAGACTGAAAGTATTCCAGTGAGGGGATTTTGCTTATAAAAAATAATATATTTCATTGTGGTGCGAGTTGAATCGCAACAATGAAGAAAAATACTATTAAGGGACGAGGACGCGGTCGTGGTGGTGTCCGTGGAGCCTCTGTTGCTGGTAGAGGACGTGGCCGTTCGGCCCCAGGCGCACACAGTAGGGAACGAACTCCCTCAACTAGCCGGCAGAATGTACCGCAATATCTCGTGGGGCCCAATGCCGCTCTTAGGATGGTAAGGCCTGAGCAGGTACAGGCATTAATCGATTGGGTGGCCGACAGTGCTTCCAGCACGTTCACCACATGGTCTTCCACCCAGTCTTCTGCGGAAAGCGCACAGGTGGCACCTGAAAACCAAGCCCATCAGTCTGTCACATCACCCCCAAGCATATCAGGGAAACGGTCTGAGCCACAAGTTATGCAGCAGTCTCTTCTTCTGTTTGAAGACTCTGCTTCCAGGGTTTCCCAGGGGCGTCCACCTAGCCCTTCCCCAGTGGAGGAAGACATACCATGCACTGACGCACAACCACTTATGTCTCCAGATGAAGAGGACATGGGAATACCACCACAGCAGAGTCACCGACTCTCTGATGATGACGAAACACAGGTGCCCACTGCCGCGTCTTTTTGCAGTGTGCAGACTGAACAGGAGGAGGTCAGGGAGGGAGACTGGGTGGAAGACGATGCAGAGGACGATGAGGTCTTAGACCCCACATGGACTGAAGGTCGTGGCGATGACTTTCACAGTTCAGAGGAAGAGGTAGTGGTGAGACCGAGACAACAGCGAAGCCAAAGAGGGAGCAGGGGGCCAAAGCAGACGAGCCGCCGCCCCCCAGAGTTCGCCTGCTACTGGACATCGCCAACAGGGACCCAGCCCCACAAAGGCAGCTTCAAAGAGTTCCCTGGCATGGCACTTCTTTAAACAATGTCCTACCGACAAGACCCGAGTGACTTGCACGCTCTGCCATCAGAGCCTGAGGCGAGGCATTAACGTTCTGAACCTCAGCACAACCTGCATGACCAGGCATCTACATGCAAAGCATGAACTGCAGTGGGGTACACACCTTAAAAACCAGGCACTCGCTGAGGCTCCCCCTGCTCCCTCTACCGCTGCTGCCTCGGCTTCCGCCTCGAGAGGAATGTTGCCACCTGCCGAGCAGCAAACAGAGGATGTGCCACCGACACCACCACCACCGCCACCGTCAACTAGCGTCTCCACTATATCACACAGCAGCGTTCAGCTCTCAATATCTCAAACCTTAGAGAGGAAGCGCAAATTCCCCCCGAGTCACCCTCGAGCCCTTGGCCTGAACGCCAGCATTTCTAAACTGCTGGCCTTTGAAATGCTGTCATTCCAGCTGGTGGACACAGACAGCTTCAAACAGCTGATGGCCATGGCTGTCCCGCAGTATGTGGTTCCCAGCCGCCACTACTTCTCCAAGACAGCCGTGCCTTCCCTGCACATGCAAGTGTCCGATAAAATCAAGTGTGCACTGCGCAACGCCATTTGTGGCAAGGTCCACCTAACCACAGATACGTGGACCAGTAAGCACGGCCAGGGACGCTATATCTCACTAACTGCACACTGGATGAATGTAGTGGCGGCTGGGCCCCCGGCGGACAGTTCCTTGGCGCACGTCCTTCCGCCCCCTAGGATCGCAGGGCATCATTCTCTGCCTCCTGTAGCCTCCTTCTCCTACTCGGCTTCCTCCTCCACTGCTTCCACCAGCTCATCCGGTCAGCCACACACCTTCACCACCAACTTCAGCACAGCCCGGGGTAAACGTCAGCAGGCCATTCTGAAACTCATATGTTTGGGGGACAGGCCCCACACCGCACAGGAGTTGTGGCGGGGTATTGAACAACAGACCGACGAGTGGTTTCTGCCGGTGGGCCTCAAGCCAGGCCTGGTGGTATGCGATAATGGGCGAAATCTCGTGGCAGCTCTGGGACTAGCCGGTTTGACGCACATCCCTTGCCTGGCGCATGTGCTGAACTTGGTGGTGCAGAGGTTCATTCACCACTACCCCAACATGTCAGAGCTGCTGCATAAAGTGCGGGCCGTCTGTGCGCGCTTCCGCCGTTCACATCCTGCCGCTGCTCGCCTGTCTGCGCTACAGCGGAACTTCGGCCTTCCCGCTCACCGCCTCATATGCGACGTGCCCACCCGGTGGAACTCCACCTTGCACATGCTGGAGAGACTGTGCGAGCAGCAGCAGGCCATAGTGGAGTTTCAGCTGCAGCACGCTCGCGTCAGTCGTACTGCCGAACAGCACCACTTCACCACCAATGATTGGGCCTCCATGCGAGACCTGTGTGCCCTGCTGCGCTGTTTCGAGTACTCCACCAACATGGCCAGTGGCGATGACACTGTTATCAGCGTTACAATACCACTTCTATGTCTCCTTGAGAAAACACTTAGGGCAATGATGTTAGAGGAGGTGGCCCAGGTGGAGGAGGATGAGGGCTCGTTTCTAACACTTTCGGGCCAGTCTGTTCGAAGTGGCTCAGAGGGAGGTTTGTTTAAGCAGCAGAGGACAGGTTCACAAGTCGCCAGCCAAGGCACTGTACTGGAGGACGAGGAGGATGAGGAGGAGGAGGTGGAGGGGGACGAGGATGACGCAAGTTCACAGCGGGGTGGCAGCCCAGGCCCATCACTGGTGCGTGGCTGGGGGGATACGGTGGACGATGACGATACGCCTCCCACAGAGGACAGCTTGTCCTTACCCATGGGTAGCCTGGCCCACATGAGCGAATATATGCTCCAATGCCTGCGCAACGACAGCAGAGTTGCCCACGTTTTAACGTGTGCAGACTACTGGGTGGCCACCCTGCTGGATCCCCGGTATAAAGACAATGTGCCCACTTTAATTCCTGAACTGGAGCGCGACCGTAAGATGCGCGAGTACAAGCGCACGCTGATAGAGGCGCTCTTGAGAGCATTCCCACATGTCACAGGGGAACAGGTGGAAGGTGAAGGCAGAGGAGTGGCAAGAGGTCGCCAACGCAGCTGTGTCACGGCCAGCTCATCTGAGGGCAGGGTTAGCATGGCAGAAATGTGGAAAAGTTTTGTCTCCACGCCACAGCTATCTGCATCGACACCTGATACGGAACGTGTTAGCAGGAGGCAGCATTTCACTAACATGGTTGAACAGTATGTCTGCACACCCCTCCACATCCTGACGGATGGTTCGGCCCCATTCAACTACTGGGTTTCGAAATTGTCCACGTGGCCAGAGTTAGCATGTTATGCCTTGGAGGTGCTTTCCTGCCCGGCGGCCAGCGTTTTATCTGAACGCGTATTCAGCACGGCAGGGGGCGTCATTACTGACAAGCGCAGCCGCCTGTCCACAGCCAACGTGGACAAGCTGACCTTCATAAAGATGAACCAGGCATGGATCCCACAGGACCTGTCCCTCCCTTGTGCAGAGTAGTCCTTATTAACTGCCTAAAACATGTCTTGTTGTGCTACGGGCCACTTCTTTATTTGATACAAATTTTATGAAACCCACAGTTGAATGAAACTCTTCTCTGTCTGGGCGCCGGGGCCTAACCAGATGAAAGTGGCCGGTTAAACTAACGGGTGACATGAAGCCATAACCTCTGCCATGCTACCTCTGTCTTCTGTCTGGGTGCTGAGGCCTAAGTCAAATAAAGCGGTCTTCTGCTGTGCTGGGGGATATGAAGCTAATCTCTGACCTCTCTCCTCTGTCTGGGTCCAAAGGCCTAAATCACTGAAAGAGGCCTTCTCCTGTGGTGTGTGATATGATGCCAGAATATGTGCTGTGGGGCCTCTCTCCTCTTCCTGGGTGCAGGGGTCAAATAAACTAAATTGTGGCCTACTCCTGTGGTGGTTGATATGATGCCTGATTCTCTGATGTGGAACCTCTCTCCTCTGTTTGGGTGAAGGGGTCAAAGTAACTAAATGGTGGCTTCTCCTGTGGTGGCTGATATGATGCCAGAATATGTGCTGTGGTGCCTCTCTCCTCTTCCTGGGTGCAGGGGTCAAAGTAACTAAATGGTGGCTTCTCCTGTGGTGGTTGATATGATGCCTGATTCTCTGCTGTGAAACCTCTCTCCTCCATCTGGGTGTAGGGGTCAAAGTCTTTCAAAGTCGCCTTCTCCTGTGCTGATTGATATAAAGCTGATGGTTGTGCCATCTGACATGGTTGCCAGGGTCTGATTCAATGGGGGCCTACTCCTGTGGTGGGTGATCTAAATGCCTGATTCTCTGCTGTGAAACCTCTCTCCTCCGTCTGGGTGTAGGGGTCAAAGTAACTAAATGGTGGCCTACTCCTGTGGTGGGTGATATGATGCCTGGTTCTCTGCTGTGGGACCTCTCTCCTTTGTCTGGGTGCTGTGGTCAAAATAATAGTAAGTGACCTTCTCCATTGGTGGGTGACTTGAAGCCTGATTCTGTGCTATGGGACCTCACTCCAATTAATATT
This sequence comes from Bufo bufo, assembly GCF_905171765.1. NCBI lineage: Eukaryota > Metazoa > Chordata > Amphibia > Anura > Bufonidae > Bufo > Bufo bufo. Next base: position 250,932,247 of record NC_053394.1, read on the forward strand.
GTTTAATTTTTATTTATTTTATGTTAACTCATCATTTCCCTATCTACATTTGTTTGCAGGGGATTTAACTACATTTTGCTGCCTTTTGCAGCCCTCTAGCCCTTTCCGGGTGTGTTTTACAGCCTTTTTAGTGCCCAAAAGTTCGGGTCCCCATTGACTTCTATGGGGTTCGGGTTCGGGATGAAGTTCGGGTCGAGTTCGGATCCCGAACCCGAACATTTTTCGAAAGTTCGGCCGAACTCGTCGAACCCGAACATCCAGGTGTTCGCTCAACTCTATTCATGAGGTGGATGACGATGAGACACGGTTGTCAATCACTGAGGTTGTGGTAAGGTCAAGACAGGAGGATGATCAGAGTGAGGAAGTGGAAGAGGAGGTGTTGGACGATGAGGTCATTGATCCAACATGGGAAGGTAAAAAGCCGAGCGAGGACAGTAGTACAGAGGGGGAGGGATCTGCAGCACTGCAACAGACTGAAAGAGGCAGTGGGGTTGCAAAAGGGAGATATCGGCCCAAACCAAACAGGCTCGCAACTGTTACACCGATCACCCCCATGCGTAAATCAACCTTAGGAAGGGGTAGGTGTTCCGCAGTATGGTGCTTTTTTGAGGAAAGTGCGGTGTGCGGTACTAAAGTACCTGTGCGGTACCAAAATGAGCTGAGGCATTAACACTAGCAACCTCACCATCACCAGCATGATGCGCCACATGGCATCCAAGCACCCAACTAAGTGGGCCGAACACCTGGGTCCACAATCTGGGTCTGCGGGTCACACCACTGCCTCCTCTTCCCCTGTTACGTGCTGTCCAACTCCCTGTCCAAGACGCAGGCCCGGATGCCTCTCGCCCTGCACCTGGACCTTCAAATGAACCAGCAGCAACAACATCCACTTCCCTGTCCCAGTGCAGCGTCCAAATGTCCATACCACAGCCATTTGAACGCAAGCGCAAATACCCACCCACAGGCCATAGCACTTAATTGCCAACTTTCAAAATTACTGGCCCTTGAAATGTTGCCATATAGGCTTGTGGACACTGAGGCCTTCCGCAGCCTGATGTCGGCCGCGGTCCCTCGGTACGCAGTCCCCAGCCACCACTATTTTTCACGGTGTGCCGTGCCCTGACCAACACAGTTACTGGGAAGGTCCACTTAACCACGGACAAGTGCTGGTGGACAGGGACACTACATTTCCCTGACCGCACACTGGCTGAATGTGGTGAAGGCCGGGAGTGAGTCGTACCCTGGGATGGCGCATGTGCTACCCACGCCCAGGATTGCGGCCCTACGTCCATCAGGGTCTCCGCAAGCAGCTATGTTACTGACTCCATCCCCCACTTCTCCTCCTCCTTCTGCCTCATCCTCCTCCACTTCCACCTCCAGCAGCCATCAGTCGCTAGCTGGAAGCAGTGTACAACAGGCCGTGCTGAAGCTGATCTGCTTAGGGGACAAACAGCACACCGCCGCAGAGCTTTGGCCAGGTATAAGGGAACAGACCGAGCTGTGGCTCTCTCCACTCAACCTACAACCAGGCATGGTTGTGTCTGACAATGGCCGTAACTTGGTGGCGGCTTTGGAGCTCGGCAACCTGACACACATCCCATGCCAAGCCCACGTCTTAAACGTAGTGGTTCAGCGGTTTATCAAAACATACCCCAATTTGCCAGAGCTACTAGTGAAGGCGCGACGCGTGTGTACCCATTTCCGCAAGTCGTCCGGCCTGTCAACTCTGCAGCAGCTCTTGCAGCTTCCAGCTCACTGACTGTTGTGCGACGTGAGCACGCGCTGGAACTCTACGTTCTATATGTTGGCCAGGCTTTGTGAGCAGCAGAGGGCAGTTGTGGAATACCAGCTGCAACATGGTTGTCGCCTTTCAAGTCAACTGCCACTATTCACAAGCGAGGAGTGGGCATTGATGTCAGACCTGTGTGAGGTTTTAAAAAATCTTTAATGAATCCACACAGATGATTAGTGGCGATAACGCTATTATCAGCATAACCATCCCACTGCTGTGTCTACTCAAACGATCGCTGCTCACAATTAAGGATGATGCTCTGAATGTGGCAGATGAGGAACTGGAGGACATCTCACAGGGTGATACTCAGACCACCCACAGTTCGTCTTCTCAGCACAAATTGGACCTTAAGGAGGAGGAGATGGAGACTGCTGCCTCTGCTACTGAGGCTAGTACCCATGAAACTTTAATTCCATCTGTTCAGCGTGCATGGGCCGAAGAGGAGCTGGAGGAGGAGGAATCGGAGATGGAGAGTCATCCTGATGTCGACATCTTGCCTGTTGGTACTCTGGCACACATGGCTAAATTCATGTTAGGCTGCCTTACCCGCGACCCTCGCGTTATCTGCATTTTAAATAACACGGATTACTGGGTGTTCACCCTTCTCGACCCCCGCTACAAAAAACTTCTCATCTCTCATTCCTGTGGTGGAGAGGACGAGTAAAATGGTGCAATACCAGAAGGTACTTGTTGAGAGATTGCTCCAGAATTTTCCATCTGACAACACTGGCGGCAGAGTCCGTACTTCCTTTGGCAACTGGGGAAGGGAGACAATGGGAACACACAGCACTTCCAACAAAGGCAGGGCAACACTCTCTAAGGCATGGGACACTTTCATGACACCCCGCCAGCAACCTCACCCAGAAGCGCGGCCTAGTGGTACAAGGCGGGAAAAGTTTTGGAAAATGGTGAAGGAATACATAGCAGACCGTGTCAGTGTCCTAAATGATCCCTCAGTGCCTTACAACTACTGGGTGGCCAAGCTGGAGACGTGGCACGAACTTGCGCTCTACGCCTTGGAGGTGTTGGCCTGCCCTGCCGCCAGCGTTTTGTCTGAGCGTGTATTTAGTGCTGCTGGTGGCATCATAACAGATAAGCGTATCCGCTTGTCCACTGGCAATGCTAACAGGTTGACTCAGATAAAAATGAACAAGGCCTGGATTGCCCCTGACTTCTCAACTCTACCAGAGGAACGCTGAGCTAATGAGGAACAAACACACAATTTAAATGTATGCTTTACAATGTACTCAATCCACAAGATTCAGATGCACCCTTTTCACCTCCAAAAAAGGGTATATGTCTGAAACTTGTTTACTCATCCTCCTCCTCTACCTGTTCCATACAGTATATATACCCTCAGTAAAATGTTTTATATGGTCTGCACACCTGTAGGCCCTCACTCCAATGTTTCATATGGTCTGCTCACCTGTAGGCCCTCACTACAATGTTTTATGGGGTTCGCTCACCCTCAGGCGCTCACTACAATGTTTCATATGGTCTACTCACCTTTAGGCCCTCACTTCAATGTTTTATGCGGTTTGCTCACCATAAGGCCCTCACTACAATGTTTTATAGGGTTCGCTCACCTTCAGGAACCTCACCTCCATTGTTTCATATGGTCTGCTCAGCTGTAGGCCCTCACCACAATGTTTTATGCGGTTTGCTCACCATAAGGCTCTCACTACAATGTTTTATGGGGTTCGCTCAGCTGTAGGCCCTTACTACAATGTTTCATTCGGTCTGCTCACCTGTAGGCCCTCTGCGCCAATGTTTCATACGGTCTACTCACCTGTAGGTCCTCACTATGTTTTATGGGGTTCTCTCCCCTTCAGGCACTCACCTCCAATATTTTCCAGTGTCAGCTCACCAGCAGGCCCTCAACCATAATGTTTAAGAGGGTCAGCTGAGCAGCAGGCCCTCACCCGTAATGTTTTAGAGGGTAACCAGCAGGCCCTTGCTCCTAATGTTTTTTGAGGGTCAGCAGCAGGCTATTAATAATTTTTAAAGGGTGTGTTTGATGCCTTCCTTTGTGTAATAAAAGGTGCATTGGAGTGCCTGTTCCTTGTCATTTTTGGCAGGCCTTTTACTTTCCTTGTAATTTTTGGCAGCACTTACACTGTATATGCAATTGAATCTACAGGAAAGAAGGTTTCCTAACAATTTTCCTCTAAAAAGGATTTTTTTTTTTTGTGGGGGTGTTTTTTTTTCCTTTTTTTGTCAGTCTGTAAAAGTGGCGTAATACATGGTTCCCAGCAGCGACATTGGTGTCCAAGATGCATCCAGACATGGTCCCCCTGCTGTTCCTGATCGATTTCAGAGGTGTTTCCATCGCTTTCAGACCTTTTCCTATGAACCAGGCACCTTCCACTCATCCGAGCAGGGGGTGCCTGGTCGCCTCCCATTGACTTCTATTATACTCGGGTGCTCGGCCGAGCGCACGAATATTGCGATGTGTTCAGATCGAACACACGAACACTTTGGTGCTCGATTATCACTAGTTATTACTTAATTCATTCAGGAAAAACCATTACCGTCATTTCTGTCAGTAACCGTGTCAGCAAACTCTGCTATTTTATAAACACATGTAAAAACACACTAACTGTTTCTTAATGTCAATCATGACCAAATTACTTTGTGGTATTCATGTGAATGATCATATCTTGTAAAAGCTTTTTCACAATGATTATACCAGTATTATATTATTTTTCTATATATTGGAATTGGGTTATTTTACTCTCTGCATACCTTCTTTTTCTCCTGGTACATAACAGAATGGTTATAATAATATTCAATGATATATAAACCAATATTTAATTACTCTTTCATATTAGCAGTTAATATGTAGCAAACCATAGGCAACTAAATTCTGTGTAGGTTAAATCAAGCAGACATCATAAAATAAAGAATGGAAGTCTTTGTACTATGATTTGAATAGTAATAGCGGCTTGGGATTGAACGTGACTTTTAATAATACTTTTATGGCAGTGGAGACACAGAAATGAACACTGCGATACATCATTCCTGCTTGTAATGACACATTTTACTCAGGTTACTAGACTCTGTGCTTGGGGGATCCGGAGAAATTATAGTTTAACAAATGGGACTTGAATCCAATAGAGAATGAAAGATCCCTTTCTTCCGTCAGTTTGCATTCACTCTACACTTTCTTTTGAAAGGTTAAGTTCATATTTGATGGCTAAAGAATTTTATTTATAGATTCCTTGTTAAAGCTCCCAAGGAAAGCCCAGAGCACCTGGCATTTAAAGAATTGCAGAACACGTGTCATGTATTGTTGTCAGCTGACATATTACCATCAAAGTAAAAATATATTACAATAAAAATCATAATGGGTCTGATTATGCTGTACAATGCATAGACAATGATTTCAGAACTTCTCATTCTCTGTAAATTATACTCCTGTAAAATATAATACTTCAACGTTTATGATAGAAAGAGAGTTGAGAATCAACTCTTAAAACGTACAACATTGTCTAATGTAAATCGGTATAATCTCTTGAGATATTTTTTTGCTGGTGGATATTATTTACATTTTTAGAGGTTTATATTAGAGATGAGCGAAGCAATTCTAAACAAATTGGATTCTATTAACTGGTGCTAGACTACACAAAATTTGTACCTAAATAAATCCAAAAAGATCTTTGATTTGTTTTTGATGAATTGCATAAAAACGGCACCCAGTGCCATGTTACTGTGCATATTGGTGGGGAAAACCATGAGAGAGGAAAAATATGGAGGATGGGAGGAAGTGGGTGATGGTTTACCCTGATTAGCTTAGAGGATGATAGACAGCCTGATCAGCCATTCGGGGGCAGAACTCAGGAAGGTCCTTTGCCAAGAACGTCATAGAACACCATTTTGTGTTCAGCTTCTGAGCTGGAAGGGTGTCATGTGGCAGTGTCGGACAAAAAGCTATTATAGACATAAGTCACTAATGTATTGTGATAGGGATACTATAGGGAGAGAATAGGGAGATATAATGGGTAGATTGGTTAAATGTTAGTGAATTTGATCAGAGAAAGCTTTAGGGAAATCTTTGGGGGAGTAAGAAACTGGTCACATAGTGATGTGTTTAATATAACTGCTGGGTGGCAGCTAGTTCGGCATTACAAAACCCCTTGCAAGGAAAAAAAAAACAATTTTTTTTTTCTGTATATGAACAGACAGCTTAAGAAATCAAGTTTCTATAGTTCATAGGCTTATTTCTAGCACCCCAATAGCATTCTACTGCAAATGCTGAACAGTTGCACATTTATTATTTTAAAAACTATTTTAGTACATAATACCCATGTTATTAAAAGTGTTGCATATCACTGCAAGATAACGGGTAGCATACCAGTGCAAAATAACTTTCAGTTATAGTAAAAGCATTTTATGCCATTTTTATACCCACATTTAAAACATTTTACTGCAGACATTGCATTGCTATACCTGTGTTAGTAAAGGCATTACTGCATCAAACCATGTAGTTCAGATTCGATTTACTGCAAAAATTGCATTCTTATACACATGCTGTAGGACATATATTTCAAAGACAATTTTAGAGAAAACATTGCTTTGTAATACCCGTGTACCTGAATATATTACTGCAGCAGGCCATGTGCTTTTGAGACATTTTGCTACAAAACATGCATTCTTACATCCTTGTTAGCAAACACAGTTTAAATACATTTTATCATAAAAATTGCATTCTTAAAACAGTGTCTTGCCTTGTGGTACCTATGTTATTGAACATATTGCTTCAGCTGACTGTGCAGTTCAAAGACATTTTATTACAAAAATTGAATACCGTATTTTTCGCCCTATAAGACGCACCGGCCCATAAGACACACCTAGGTTTTTGATAAGAAAAAATATATATTTAACCAAAAGGTGTGCTTTTGGTGGGTTTGAACTAATGGCAGTCTGTGCATGACACTATTATGGGGGATCTGTGGATGATGCACTGTTATGTGGTGGGGGATTTGTAGATGGCACTATTATGTGGGGGATCGGTGGATGGCACTGTTATGGGGGAGCTGTGGATGGCATGATGGGGGGGGTCTGTGGATAGCATTATGATGGTGGGGGGGATCTGTGGATGGCATTATGATGGTGGGGGGGGATCTGTGGATGGCATTATGATGGGGGGATCTGTGGATGGCACTGTTATGGGATGGTGGATCTGTGGATGACACTGCTATATGTGTCATCCACAGATCCCCCCCATAACAGTCCCATCCACAGATCCCCCATCATAATGCAATCCACAGACCCCCCCATCATTATCCCATTTACAGATTCCTAGGGAGGGACTGTAGTAGGCGGGGAGAGGGGCGGGGCCGTGCAGGCACTGTACTCTGGCCCCGCAGCTCAGTATGTACTGTATTATATGTAGTGTTAATCATCAGATCTAAACTGAATAATGATGCGCTCCCCCTGCTCCCCATGTGTACCGTACTTACCGGTACACGTCACGCTCCTGTAGTAAGCACTAGCAGCTAGCAGGCAGGCCGGGCAGCCGTAACTCACTGAGGTCACGGGCCTGCTCCGCCATCTTCATTCATAAAGTAGGCGGAGCAGGCACATGACCTCCGTGAGTTACGGCTGCCCGGCCTGCCTGCTAGCTGATAGTGTTTACTACAGGAGCGTGACGTGTACTGGTAAGTACGGTACACATGGGGAGCGCATCATTATTGGGTTTAGATCTGATGATTAACACTACGTATAATACAGTACATACTGAGCTGTGGGGCCAGAGTACAGTGCCTGCACGGCCCCGCCGCTCTCCCCGCCTACTACAGTCCCTCCTCCCTCCTCACTAATACATCGCAGTCTGCAGCAGAGACAGAGTATTAACATGATTGATTATGCTCCGTGCCTCTCTGTGATCTTTTTACTACAAAATGACAGTGAGGTAAAGTTGTCACCGTGATTTTGTAGTAAAAAGATCACAGTCAATCATGTTACTGCTCTGTGTCTCTGCTGTCCAGAATGGGGCTTAGCACTTTAGCACTCGTTCACACAGCGGATTAGCCGCACGGAAAGAGCCCTTAGTAAGAAAATCTGCCACTTCTTTGTAAAAAAGGGGGGGGGGGGGGGGCAATCCAATGTTTGCACTGTGGCCCATAACACTATAGTTACGCCACTGGTAGGGGAGGTGGTTGGGGGGGGCAATGGGGAGGGGGCCCCATGGATCAGTTTCCACCTGGGCCCCATGGATTGTGTGCTTTTTTTTTCAGCTCGGAAAATGCTGATGCCGCTGATACTGTGGGCATAGGCTCAAAATGTGCCAGACCTAAGCCAAGCTTGGAGAAACTCCCATTTGCTAGCTATTCTTCACAGTGCCAGAGGACAAAAGTATTGCCGTGTGGAAGATCTGAGGGAATCAAATAAACCATGGACGTTCAAATGCAAACATAGGCACCACAGCTCTATTGCAGTACATAAAGCAGCATCACCTGATCCAGGGGCAAAATAGTGGCCATCACTTAGCACAAAAAGAGTTACATTCCGCTTCTCCTGCTCAGACTACTTCTCCTCCTATTCCAATCCATTATCAACCATTGAAAATGGAATATGTTGCCAGTAAGCAACTCTACTCTCCAGGCAATTCGCTGATACACAAACGTAAATGCTATGTACACCTTTGGGGGCATTTAAAAAAAAAAATATTGCATTGTACTTATTTTGAGCTATAAAAAATTTCCTTTTTTCAATTGGTCTTTATTAAGCTCTACTAGCTGCCTGTTGATATTTTGTCTTTTTCATCATCTGGGGAGCAGAGGGATTTCTTATCTCTGCTCTCTCACATTATAAACACTCATGAAAGCTCAGTTCTATCTTACTGATAAGACTGTGGCTTAAATTAGTGTTTATGACCTCTCAGTAGTTTAGAGATAGGGCTTATTAGATGACCTGCACAAAGTGAAAGTGAAAGTACCAGTCACACAGTTAGAAAAACAGTTAACCCTTTGTGAAAGAATGGTTCAATATTTTTAATAAAGGCAAACCAAAAGTATGATTTTTAGCCAAAAATGTGTAAAATGCAATCATAAACAAAAATTGCCTCTGAAGGTGTACATAGTCTTTAACTCCCACTTTTAAAGGAACTGAAAGCATGCTTTCAACCTCGCGGAAAGATATTGTACCTAACCGGCATTATTTTTTCAAAAAAAGCCATCCCTGCCTTGTGCATTTATGAGGCAGAGAACGTAGGTCACTGAATGCAGTTTTCACTGTGTGGCAAGGTGCACATCACTGTGGACATCTGGAGCAATTATTATGGGCAGGGACAGTACATGTTTTTCAGGGTCCACTGGGTCAATGTTTTTGGCCATGAGGCAGCACATCAGCAAGAAAGCCAGGCCCTATTGACACGCTCGTGTCGGTCCGGTTCCCACTCCAGGTGCTTATCAGCCTCCTTCAGGTCCTCCTCCATGGACATTCTCCAGTCCCCAAGAGAAGCAGGGAAGAATATCTCTCCCATTTCCCTTCCCTCCCATCATATATGTAAAGTTGAGCTGATCAGTCTGGGCAATAGTAGAATTCCACTGAATATGCTAAAGTGCTTGTACGAGCAGCATAAACTGGTAAATGATTTCATCATGCAACAGATCACCTCAGCAAGGAGCAGGTGTTGTTTTGAGGTCAGGCAATGAAAAGTTCACCAGACACACCTGGCCGTTCGAAGAGACCACCAGATATCTCAGCAGGGACAACTGTCATTCCCCTGATAAGCTTAGAGCAGATGCTCATGGTGATACAACAAAGGATGGTGGAAGAAGAACAGCTGATGCATCATTCTGTAGCTGTTGAGGATCCACATGGAAAAATTCCCATGATGGAGGAAGTGGAGGATGAGCAGTTACCATTGGAAGAGTAAGAGCATGCTTATGCAGGAGGATGAGGCTGATAATTATGATAATAACAATGGCCATGATGACCAATCATGTCAGTGGGTGTGGAGCCAGAAAGATACGATCTGAAGATAAGAAGTAATAGCGGCACTCACCATTGCAGTAAAATCACTTCTTTATAAAACTTGAAAAACTGGTAACACGGGCTGGGGCGGACATGAAGCGTCAAAACACTGAGTGATCAGCTGACGACGGCCGTTTCACGCACCTGCGCTTCTTCTGGCCTTTGACCTCATCGCGCTTACTATGCGCTCATTTAAATGCGTCCACGTTGCCTGGGCAACCACAGATGCTAATACATCCTCATCCAAACTAGAAAGAGAAAGGTAAGAACAATATACACCCTGACACTAAAGATGTGTGTAACGCGTGTATAAACCTCAAGCTGCTACAAAAAGACACTCAAATTGTTACGATAATTTAGTCGTAATGGACCCATAGCAGCGGTGCGGATGATCCACTCCGCCTCCCTCTGAAGGAGGAGGCGGTGCCTGTCTCCGCCTTGTACTGGGACTGGAACATGTTCAAGAGCTGCGAATTTCAAACATTTAGTGTTATGATTATGCCTGTTACGGACATGATCAATAAGCCTAGGGCACCCTTTTCCCGACTTCACTGAGTTTAGGTGCTCCCTGAATCACTCATACATAGGTGAATAGTCTTCCCTATGTAGAAAGACCCACAGGAGCACAAAACCAGGTAAACCACGTATTTGGTCCTGCATGTAGCAAACTGCTTAACTGTGTGCTTGATGCCTGCAAAAAATAGCTACTTGCTATGGTTAATATATTGGCAAAAGGAACAGTCCCCACATTTATAGTTTCCTATGGGTAGGCGTTTAGTAAGCCAATGTGGCGAAACCAACCTCGCCACTGGGTTTTGGAGAGGCCTGTTTATCAGCCTCTTGCCTCAGGATTATGGCCCATACTAACTTTTAAACCCCTGAACCTATTCAAGTGAATTTTGGATAGGTTTGTCCCCAAGTTATACTGTTTAAATTGATGTAAGTTATATGTATGGCCAATGTAAACTCACAAAGTTGTAACAATTTATAATAAGTGTAACTTGTCAGCTTGGGAGGAATATGCTGGATGTGTTTCTATTGTGCCATTGTCCCATTGTGTGTTTAAATGGTGATGTCTGTCCTGTTATATCCACATGTGTATTGGTGATTTCTCTTTGTCTGGAGAGATAATTGGATTACACCTCGGGTGTCTCCAGGGCAGAGAGGAGGAAACCATGATGCATTGTGGGGATGTATTGTCTATGTGTATCCTACAGTGCTGCATATCTGTCCTATGTCACAGTCTTCATTCTGGTCCCCTAGGGGCGTGTACACCAGATGGGCTTGGTTGTTTTATACCTCCCTGTGGGCGGACCTGTAATTGCAACAACTGTAATAAAAAAAACAGGCTGGGTGTGCCAGGACCTCAGACCACTGCTTGACCCTCAACACGGAGCCTTGTCTCGTTATTGGGGGGATCCGCTGTATGCTGTTAGAGACTGATTGCCAGGAGTGTAAGCTGATTCCTGTTCGTCTGCTAGCAGCTATTCGTGAGGTTCCGGTCTGGAGTGCTTCTTTGTATCCAGTTCGGGAGGTTGGTGTCCTGCAGTAGCTGTGCCTGTCTCTCAGAAAGGGGGCATATCGCCTAAACGGATTTTAACCCCTTGTCTGCTGAAACGGTCCGTTACATTGGTGGCAAGCAGCGGGATCGTTCCTACAGCCAGAAGGACAGCTACAGGAGACACCATTTCTTTGGATTTTACAACTTAAGGGCAACGCATGTCTCAGTACAGCGACCCTAAAAGCACCAGGATGGAACCAGCAGTGGAGTACAGATACTCTGTGGAGGAATTCGACCGTATGATGTGGTTGCGTCTGAACTTCTTCGGACCCAATCCAGCTGAGAAATACGTGAAGTTCGTGAGGAGTCTAGTGTTCAAGACCCTACTATACCGGGCAGAAGGGGACGGTCAGCTGCCACGTTGGGCGGACCTCCACCGGAAGTTACAGTTGCGGGACAGAGAGAGCTCAGTCTCCCCTCCCCAGCGGCAGAGTGTCCAGCAGGGAATCGGGAGCCCAGTCTCCATTCCCCAGCGGCAGTGTGAATTGCAGGGATTTGGGAGCCCAGTCTCCATTCCCCAGCGGCAGTGTGAAGTGCAGGGAGAGGAGAGCAGCGTCCTCCCTCGCCAGCGGCAGGCTGAGTTACATGGGGCAGAGGTAGTTGTTCCTGCCCCCCAGCAGCAGAGTGATATGCCGGGAAGGCAGTGTGAAATGCAGGGAGAGGAGAGCAGCGTCCTCCCTCCCCAGCGGCAGGCTGAGTTACAGGGGGCAGAGGTAGTTGTTCCTGCCCCCAGCAGCAGAGTGATATGCCGGGAAGGCAGTGTGAAATGCAGGGAGAGGAGAGGAGCGTCCTCCCTCCCCAGCGGCAGGCTGAGTTACAGGGGGCAGAGGTAGTTGTTCCTGCCCCCCAGCAGCAGAGTGATTTTTTGGGAATTGGGAGCCCAGTCTCCATTCCCCAGCGGCAGAGTGTCCAGCAGGGAATAGAGAGCCCAGTCTCCTTTCCCCAGCAGCAGGACACTGTATTGGGAGCGGAGACGGTCGGTCGCCCTCCCCAGCGGCTGGAAGTATGTATGGGAAAGGAGCTCGTCACCCCCTCTCCCCAGCGGCAGCTTAACGCACCAGGGGGAGACAGTAAGCCCCACAACAGTGCAGATGGGACCGTGGTCTCTGCACTTACAGCACAGGGGGTAGAGACAGTCGGTCTCCCCCTCCAACAACCAGACTCTAAGCCAGGGAGCAACACAGAGACCGGGAGTACCAGCTTCCGACATAACCTTGGTGGACTCACTGGACTGAGACAGGCTACCAAATGCAACAGGTCCAGTATTGGGTTGTGGGTGGGCTGCCAGACTAACTCAGGTACCGACCGGCGTGAGGTCAGGTATCTGGTTAGTCTTCCCTGGGGGGGGGGAGATGTGTGGCGAAACCAACCTCGCCACTGGGTTTTGGAGAGGCCTGTTTATCAGCCTCTTGCCTCAGGATTATGGCCCATACTAACTTTTAAACCCCTGAACCTATTCAAGTGAATTTTGGATAGGTTTGTCCCCAAGTTATTCTGTTTAAATTGATGTAAGTTATATGTATGGCCAATGTAAACTCACAAAGTTGTAACAATTTATAATAAGTGTAACTTGTCAGCTTGGGAGGAATATGCTGGGTGTGTTTCTATTGTGCCATTGTCCCATTGTGTGTTTAAATGGTGATGTCTGTCCTGTTATATCCACATGTGTATTGGTGATTTCTCTTTGTCTTGAGAGATAATTGGATTACGCCTCGGGTGTCTCCAGGGCAGAGAGGAGGAAACCATGATGCATTGTGGGGATGTATTGTCTCTGTGTATCCTACAGTGCTGCATATCTGTCCTATGTCACAGTCTTCATTCTGGTCCCCTAGGGGCGTGTACACCAGATGGGCTTGGTTGTTTTATACCTCCCTGTGGGCGGACCTGTAATTGCAACAACTGTAATAAAAAAAACAGGCTGGGTGTGCCAGGACCTCAGACCACTGCTTGACCCTCAACATGGAGCCTTGTCTCGTTATTGGGGGGATCCGCTGTATGCTGTTAGAGACTGATTGCCAGGAGTGTAAGCTGATTCCTGTTCGTCTGCTAGCAGCTATTCGTGAGGTTCCAGTTTGGAGTGCTACTTTGTATCCAGTTCGGGAGTTGGGTGTTCTGCAGTAGCTGGGCCTGTCTCTCAGAAAGGGGCATATCGCCTAAACGGATTTTAACCCCTTGTCTGCTGAAACGGTCCGTTACAGCCAATTACTGGTTTTATTTTCCATGAGCCTACTTCTCGCTAATCCTTTATTGTGTGGCACCTTTTAAAAGTAATAAGTGGTTTATTCTGTGTTAAATCCTGGAGCCCCTCCTCATTTTTGAGGATGTCCCAGTTTTTGTATATCACCTGTCTGATAATGTCCGCTAAGGGACTGTATCTGAAATCCTTTATGTGCAGCACATAAAGCTATTTTTACGTTACGTGGATGATGTCTTCATGGTGTGGCAGGGTCCGAGTCTGGTGTGTGAGGAGTTTGTCCAATTCTTAAATTACCATAATGAAATGAATATGAAATTTACATTAAAATTTGGGGGTACCATTTTGGACTTCCTCGATGTTCGTGTGACAATTGATGAGGGCACTCTAACCACCACCGGTTTCCGAAAACCAGTTTTTTTACTGATGACATAAGGATGTAGCAGAGTTATCACTCAAACTCTTAACTCAAATTTCTTAACTCATTGTGATATCCTGGAACAAAAGCCATTGAAAAGCAATTGAAGGTGTTGGCTTAATACAACTAGGTTAGATAACACGTCTCATTAAGCATGTTTATCCTCTGTATAGGTCACAGTATTTGATCGGTGGGGGTTCGACACCTGGGACCCCACCAATCACCTATTTGAGAAGGTAGTGGCGCTTGCAGTTGCGCTGCGGCCTTCTCCAGCTTTTCCTAGGCCATTTGACATCACATTCATTGGTCAATATTATCTGCTCATATTCAGCCAAATGCTTCAGAACTCAATGGACAGCGCTACATAGTGCAGATGGACAATGACCCAAAGCATACTGCAAAAGCAACCAAAGAGTTTTTTAAGGGAAAAAAGTGGAATGTTATGCAATGGCCAAGTAAATCACCTGACCTGAATCCGATTGAGCATGCATTTCACTTGCTGAAGACAAAACTGAAGGGAAAATGCCCCAAGAACAAGCAGGAAGTGAAGACAGTTGCAGTAGAGGCCTGGCAGAGCATCACCAGGGATGAAACCGAGCATATGGTGATGTCTATGCGTTCCAGACTTCAGGCTTTAATTGACTGCAAAGAATTTGCAACCAAGTATTAAAAAAGGAAAGTTTGATTTATGATTATCATTCTGTCCCATTACTTTTGGTCCTTTAACAAGTAGGAGGCACACAAGTACAACAGCAAACTGTTGTAATTCCTACACCGTTCACCTGATTTGAATGTAAATACCCTCAAATTAAAGCTTACATTCTGCAGTTAAAGCACGTCCTGTTAATTTTATTTCAAATCCATTGTGGTGGTGTGTAGAGCCAAAAATATTAGAATTGTCTTGATGTCACAATATTTATGGACCTGACTATATGTCCATGCCACTCTGACAATACTTGCTATTGTTTGCTATTGCTGTCATTGCTTTTGCAACCTTAAAAATTTGTAGAAACATTTTAAAAATAGATAATGAATAGTGTTGATCGAGCATCAAAGTGCTCGGGTGCTCAGGCCGAACACCTCGGGATGCTCGGGTGCTCTACCGAGCACCCGAGAACAGTAGAAATCAGTGGGAGAACATGAGCATTAAACCAGGCACCCCCTGCTCTGAAGAGGGGAGGGTGTCTGGTTCATAGAAAAAGGTCAGAAATTGATGAAAACACAAACAAAATGGTTTGGTAACAACATGGGAAGGATGTCTGAATGCATCTTGGACTCCCAGGTCACTGCTGGGAACGATGTTGTCCGAGTAGTATGCCCCTTTTACAGACTGAAACTAATACGCACAAAACTGAAGAAAGAAAATCGATTTTAGAGGAAAAATTGTTAGGAAAAATTCTTTCCTATATATTTACTTGTATATAAATGGCAAGTGCTGCCAAAATTACAAGGAAGAGGCACTCCGATACAACCCATATATCACAAAAAGGAGGGCCTCATTCACATTCTGGTACAATTGTTCAGGTAGTGGGACTCCTACATTAATAAAGCCTATTCACTAAGTGAAAGGGCTTCCAAAAATTACAAGGAACTGGCACTACAATACACCCTTTATTACACATAAAGTAGGGCATCATACACACTTGAAAAATTATGATTGATGGACCCTGTAAAAGATATTAGGTGCAGGCCTGCTGGGGAGCTAACCCTGTAAAACATTATATGCAAGGGCCTTCAGGTGAGCTGACCCTCTAAAAGATTGTAGGTGAGGGCCTGCTGGTGAGCTGACTCTCTAAAAAATTATATTCAAGGGCTTTCAGGTGAGCTGACCCTCTAAAATATTATATTTCAGGTGAGCTGACCATGTAAAATATTTTAGGTGAGGGCCTGCTGGTGAGCTAACCCTCTAAAAAAAATTATATATGAGGGCCAGCAGGTGAGCTGACCATGTAAAACATAATATGCGAGGGCCTGCAGGTTAGCTGACCCTGTAAAACATTATATGCAAGGTGAGCTGACCCTCTAAAAAATTATATGCGAGAGCCTGCAGGTTACCTGACCCTGAAAAAGATTGTAGGTGAGGGCCTGCAGGTTAGCTGACCCTCTAAAAGATTATATGCGAGGGTCTACAGGTGAGATGACCCTGTAAAAGATATTAGGTGCGGGCCTGCTAGTGAGCTGACCCTCTAAAAGGTTGTAGGTTATTACCTGCAAGTTAGCTGACCCTCTAAAAGGTTGTAGGCGAGGGGATGCTGGTGAGCTGACCCTCTAAAACATTATATGCGAGGGCCTTTAGGTGAGCTGACCCTGTAAAAGATTGTAGGTGAAGGCCTACTGGTGTGCTGACCCTATAAAACATATAGGTGATCTGACACTAAAAAATTATATGCGAAGGCCTGCAGGAGAGCTGACCCTGTAAAAGATTGTAGGTGAGGGTCTGCTGATGAGCTGAACCTGTAAAAGATTGTAGGAGAGGGGATGCAGGTGAGCTGACCCTCCCCAAAAATTATATGCGAGGACCTACAGGTGAGCTGACCCTATAAAATATTTTAGGTGAGGGCCTGCTGGTGAGCTAACCCTTTAAAAAATTATATACAAGGGCCTGCAGGTGAGCAGACCCTGTAAAACAGTATATGCGAGGGCTTGTAGGTTAGCTGTGTGCTGTTCCTTTCATATTGAATTTCTGCACTGTATTATTTCTTGTTTTACCTATGTTGTTTAAGTCTATCGTTCTCTGCTGCCATCTGCTGGCCGGAATTTGTATGCTGCACGCCTTCGTTCTTGTTAAATAAAGTTTTATCTCTGGGCGTGGTTTTAGCAGCCTTGGGCCTGGTCACTTCCTGTAGCCTTTTTCAGTGCTGCATTCCTTTGTGACTGGAGACACACACCTTGGCTTGTGAAGGCATCAGTTTTTGACCAGCAGTTGCCTCAGCAGTTAGCCTCAGGAAAGACATCCACATCACAGCATCTACTGCATTCCTGTATTGCATCACCGTATGTCACTGCTCTGGATCAAATAAACCCACGTTTGATTGCATCCTCATGTCTACGTCTGGATCCATCTAACCTGAGCATCTGCCGGTCCGGTCTGCTCCACTGAATGGATACGAAGGTAGGCCAGTCACAAAGTCATTATCAGTTACACCTTCATTCGCCTTCATGTGGGGACAGAACAGTCAAAAACTGCCTTAAAGCCTTATACCCCAGTCAATATCTGTCTGAATGTCCAATGCCCGGCTGCAGGTTCCCTCAGAGCCCAGTGCCACACTCAGGAACCTCCCCTGCAACAGGCCCACTCGCAGCAAATCTGCCCGGCAACAGTGCACGTCCCATAGCCTAAGGGGAAGCACGGCGTGTCCGCAGTAGATATACTCTCGCCTGGAAGTCCTCCACTACTCACCGAGCCACTTTATACATCCTATATTAACCCTTGCTCGCATGATATAAGAACTGTTCACGCACGCGGGGCCTCCCTCAAACCAAAACCCCGCAATTCACTCAAGACACCTTGGGAAACTCATCGGGGTGCCTCATCTGAGCCGCACTGCAATTTTCAGCCCCCAATTCAAAAGTTCATTTTCTTAAAGAGACAGCGCACCTTAAATCAAAATGTCCGAAAAGGACCTTGTACAGTTCCCCAGTGATGAAACAAAGCAAATGAAACCTGATACTGATCATTATGAAGAGCTGGAGGTAGAACCCACACTTCCAGCAGACCAAGTCACGCGACCAAGGCGCTCTCTCAAACCAACTATAAAGATCACGGAAAATTATCACACCAGGAAAGATGAGCTATGTGACAACCTGGAAGAGCTATGGGAACGAGTTTCCTCCCTCATATCAGGACTTAAGTCCTCCTCAGGCGATGCCACCAGCTTACAAGTTGCCGTCGGGCGGCTGAACGCAGCCCATGAAAGATACAAGAGAATGTCCACAAGGTATATAACCTTTCTAAAAGACTCTAATATTGAAGAAGCCCCGTCAGAATTGTGCAAGGCAAAATCAATAGACCGACAAAGAGACGCCATGGTGCTGGACGCTAAAGATAAAGTGGAACTCCGCATCTCTCATTTGCAAGAAACTAGATCACACAGATCGCATTCATCCAAACATTCCTCGCGGTCCTACAGATCATCATGCTCTAGAAGCTCCGCCCTGAGCGACAGATTACTAGAGGCCCGTATAAATTCAGAGCAATCCAAAGTGAGGCGTTCCTTCACCGAAAAAGAAGTCCTTGCGAGGGCAGAAGCACAGACGGCGGCCAAGAGGGCTGAAGCGGATGCAGAAGCCAAGAGGGCAGAAGCGGAGGCGGTGGCCAAGAGGGCAGAAGTGGAAGCCAAGAGGGCAGAAGCAGAGGCGGCGGCCAAGAGGGCAGAAGCAGAGGCAGAAGCCAAGAGGGCAGAGGCAGAAGCCAAGAGGGCCGAAGCGGAGGCAGAAGCCAAGAGGGCAGAAGCAGAGGCTCGAATAAAGATCCTTCAATCAGAGAGGGAAGAGGAAATTGCATTAGCAAAAGTAAGACTACTTGAGCAAGCATTGAGCCAAGGCCTTGATTCAGTCTGCTTACCACCAGAGGAGATAGACGATCCAGCTGATCGCACCAGCGACTACGTACTGAAACAGTTATCTGCACTACCCCCAGTGTGCAGTACTGTCCAAGCCAACAACACTGAAACCTCCAAGTCAGCTCTACCTGCAGTGGCAGTGATACCCACAGCACCCGAGCAATCCAATAACAGTTGCCCAGACGCGCCCTCTCAAGGGCAGTTATTACAGCAAGATGGCTACCAGGTGTTTCCTGGCCTACCTCCACAGCTCAAGCAGCAGTCATCAGAATCTACAGAGGCTAGACCACAGCTCAACCCTGCAGCAACATCATTCTACCCGGAAGCATCTCACCCTTTCACGCCACGCAGCCTATACGCCCCAGGGGCATCACAAGTTGTCATGGCAACAAGCAGTGAGAAATCAGATATGTCTGAGTTTGCCAGGTTTATGGTGAGCAGAGAGCTAATTAACACCAGTCTCTCAAAATTTGATGACCGTGCGGAGAGCTACAGAGCCTGGAAGGCAACCTTCAAAGCCGCCATCGCCAACCTCAACCTAACCGCAGAGCAGGAGCTCGACCTCTTGATCAAATGGCTGGGCCAGGCTCCACAAATCGCATCAAGAGCCTTAGAACTGTCTATGTGGGACAAGCAGAAGCAGGTCTCGCTGTAGCCTGGCAGAGACTCGAACGCACCTTTGACAGTGCAGAAGCAATAGAGAAGGCACTATTCAGGAGACTGCAGAACGTCCCCAAGATCAGTCTCAAGGATGTCCATAAGCTTCAGGATTTAAGTGATTTGCTCATGGAACTGGAGCTTGCCAAAAGAGACCCCCGTCTGTCCGGGCTGTGCTACCTGGATACAGCCCATGGGGTGAACCCAATTGTCGTGAAGCTACCATACAGCCTGCAAGAGAAGTGGGCGGCATCAGTCTCAAGGTACAAAAGAGTGCATGACGTCACCTTTCCCCCATTTATTCATTTCTGTAGATTCATCGATGAACAGTCCCAGATGAGGAATGACCCCAGCCTCGACTTCCTGGAGTTCAATACTACAGCCTCAGTGACACCATCATCAAGGTATGAAAGTATTGTACATAAACACAGACTTTAAGAGCAGCGTGAATGTTAGAAAGACTAACCTACCATCATCTGCAGTACCCACTGGTAGACAGTACACTACCTCATCAGGAGACAAGGCCTTCAATCGTGAATGTCCCATTCATAAAAAACCACACTCACTGAACAAATGCAGAGGATTTAGATCCAAAACAATACAGGAGCACAAGAAAGTCCTGACCGAGCTTGGGGTATGCTTCAGGTGCTGCGCTTCATTGGAGCACATGGCTAAGGACTGTAAATCCATTATCAAGTGTGAGGAGTGTCATAGTGAAAGACATGCCTCAGCTATGCACCCAACTACACTCACAAGGTACTCACCTGCTGCTGTCACCACCAGTCCTGCTCAAAGTCATGGCGGGGAGCCCCAGAACCACGCTAACACAGCCACTGCTGTTTCTTGCTCATGCTCGGACGTATGTGGGGAGGGCCAGAGTGAGAAATGTTGTGCCCGCATATGCCTAATCAAGGTCTACCCGGAGGGGCTACCAGAAAAGGCAGTAAAAATGTATGCCATCATTGACGACCAAAGCAACCGCTCCCTAGCAGGACCTAAATTCTTTGAAGCCTTTGGTATAAAGGGACCGTCAGAACCCTACATCTTAAACACCTGCTCGGGCCGCATAGAGACTAGCGGCAGGAGGGCACAAGGATTCATCGCTTGTTCCGTCAGTGGAAATACGGAAATACCTCTACCGACTCTGATCGAATGCGATCAAATACCCAACCATAGGGATGAGATTCCTACCCCGGAAGCTGCATTTCACCATCCACACCTAAGGCACCTATCCAACGTTATCCAACCTATGGACAACAACACTGAGATTCTACTCCTGCTTGGCAGAGACAATCTAAGGGTACACAAGGTGCGTCAACAGTGTAATGGTCCCGACTATGCACCATATGCCCAGAGACTGGACTTGGGATGGGTAGTCATAGGAAATGTATGCTTGGATCAACCAAGAATCCGCTCTTTCAAAACGTACGTGCGTGGAGATGGACGCACAACTTGCATTAAGCCTTGCCCTCATCACTATGAGGTGAAAGAGAAGCCTCCAGACCTCATACAACCACCTGACGACATTCCTCCCTTTGCTGACAACTTGGGAAGATTGGTCTTTCACACAAGCAAGGACGATGATAAAGTAGCTTTGTCAGTAGAGGACAGAGAATTTATCAAGATAATGGACAATGAGTTCCTTAAAGACGAAACCAATCACTGGGTTTCTCCATTACCCTTCCGAGCTACCAGGGTGAGACTCCCGAACAATAGGGAACAAGCTCTGTCTAGATTTAACTCTCTTCAGCGTACCATGAACAGTAAGCCTGAGATGAGAGAACACATCGTTGCCTTTATCGACAAAATATTCCGCAACAACCATGCAGAACCAGCTCCATCCTTAGGGAAGAACGACGAGTGCTGGTACTTGCCTTCATTTGGAGTGTATCACCCACGGAAACCTAATCAAATTAGGGTTGTTTTCGACTCAAGTGCCAAACATCAAGGTGTATCGCTTAATGATGTCCTTCTCACAGGTCCTAATCTGACGAATAGCCTAGTTGGAGTGCTGATGAGGTTCAGAAAAGAGCTCGTTGCCATCACCGCTGACATTGAACAGATGTTCCACTGTTTCGTAGTCAGAGAGGACCACCGGAATTTCCTCAGGTTTCTGTGGTACAAGAATAACGACACCAACGCAGAGATGGCAGAATATCGTATGAGGGTACACGTATTTGGAAACAGCCCTTCACCTGCCATGGCAACTTACGGCCTTCGGCGAACTGCATTAGAGGGAGAATCCAAGTACGGTAAAGACGCCAGAGACTTTGTAGAAAAGGACTTCTACGTAGACGATGGACTCAAATCACTACCGACTGAGGAAGCGGCTATCGATCTGCTTAAAAGGACTCAAAGTATGTTGTACCAAGCTAAACTTAGACTACACAAAATTGCTTCAAACAGCTTGGCCGTTATGAGGGCCTTCGAATCAGGCGATCATGCACCAGGATTCAAGGACATTAACTTGGGACTGGACAGTCCACCTGTGCAGAGGAGCTTGGGCCTCAGATGGGATCTCTCGGCTGACTCCTTCGGTTTTCAGATAAGTTGTGCAGACAAGCCATTCACAAAACGAGGCGTCCTATCAGTGGTAAACAGCCTATTTGATCCGCTGGGATTTGTAGCGCCCATCACCATACAAGGTAAATCTCTACTGAGACAGTTTTCTAAAACAGTCAAGGATTGGGATACCCCACTTCCCTCCGAGAAAGAGCAACAAACCGAAAGGATTGACTGGCCTATCGGACTAATTTCAAAGGTTTTCCCTAGCAAGGATGGCAAGGTCCAGAAGGTGGAGATGAAGATCTTCAGGAAAGGCGAGCTTAAAACGTTCTCAAGACCAATCAACGAACTCATTTTAATATTGCCCATCGAGAACGTCCCTGCAGGGTGAACAGGACTGTATATCTAGCTTCGCAGATCTTCTCCATTCCAAGTTGGAAAACAGGACTAAACTATGTTTTGCATTCTAACATGTTTTCTTTTACAGGTTGTTTATATTTTATGGACATTCGTCATAGTGAAATCCCCTAAGTGAATTTCAGACGGGGAGTGTGCTGTTCCTTTCATATTGAATTTCTGCACTGTATTATTTCTTGTTTTACCTATGTTGTTTAAGTCTATCGTTCTCTGCTGCCATCTGCTGGCCGGAATTTGTATGCTGCACGCCTTCGTTCTTGTTAAATAAAGTTTTATCTCTGGGCGTGGTTTTAGCAGCCTTGGGCCTGGTCACTTCCTGTAGCCTTTTTCAGTGCTGCATTCCTTTGTGACTGGAGACACACACCTTGGCTTGT